>NC_137224.1:15009370-15139370 GCF_949987685.1 Ammodytes marinus | reverse complement strand
ACAAACAAAACTGCTTTTAATGTTTCCTCAGACAGATGTGAAAAGCCCTTTCTTCACACCGACTAATAAATGATGAGTTGTACTCTTCACATTCAGGGTGGGGGGGGGAGTCTTTGGTAGAGTGCATCCTTCAGGTTTAAGTGGTCTGTCGGCTCGAGTTGTCGGCGGACGGTGAATTAGGGGGAGGACGTGTAGGAATTAAAGGTAAAAATCCCCTGCCCTGTTGAAGGAGCTGGGCTTTTAAATTTTACCGCCTCATTACTTGGAATGATGAGACTGCCACGCCCCCCCTGCCATCCACCCCCCCCCCCCCCCCCCCCCCCCCCCCTCCGAATTTGGCTTGAGCTCGGACGGACGGGAGCTGAGATTCCAAAGCTCATATTTGAATAAGCACTGAACAAACACCATAAACGCCCCCCCCCCCCCCCTTCTCCTCTCTCCCATCCACCCCAACCCTCTGAACTGAGTTAACTGTACACACGGCCCAGCATCAACAGAGTCGGTAGGGAAGCATGCTCTCTCTCTCCCTCTCTCCCTCCCCCCTCTCTCTCTCTTTCTCTCTCTCTCTGTCTCTCTCCCGCAGCACGTTTAATCCGAGCCATTTTTTTTGCCAAACTGCTTTCTCCTCCTCGCTGTGCCTGACAATACTGAAGTCACTTTTCCTTCCACTCTTTCTTTCTCTCTCTCTCTTTTTTGAACAACAAACACATCATAATCCTTTGGTGAGGCTAACCATATGGCCTTTTCTTTATCCTTTCTTTATCCACACACCCCATTGACATTAATAATCCGTGGGGGGGGGGGGGGGGGGGGGGGGGATGGTATAGGGCCAAAAACACTCAAACAACATTCAAATAAGCTGTCCTTTTTGTACATCTTTTGGCTGGAACATTGGCATTGATGTGCCACAATATATGGTGGCATTGGCAATGATGGAGAAATCTCTATAAGCGATTAACAACATTTAAAGCTACATCGTATAGTTTTGATTTACCGGCTTACAGTATATTAAACATTATACATTTAAACGTAGCTCTGACATAAAACAACACTGTGTGCTTTACCTGCAGATCACCAAGCTTGCTAATGAAGACAGTGGAGCAGTTAGCAGCCAGATGTTTCCCTCAGGATTTAGTGGAAAAGAAAACAGAGCTAAAGGAAGCGTCAACATTACACTTAAACACGACTCGTAATGAATGCTAACGTTCCGTGACATGAAAAGTATTTTAGCAATAATCTACCTTTGAAACTGTTAGGCATTCATTAAAGATTTATAGTTCATATTCCTCAGGAGTAGTCGATGTTTTTTTTCCCAGAATCAGTTATTTGATGTTTTTGTTTCAGCAAGGACTACATGTTGTGCCAATGAAGCACCCATAACTCTTAATGAAACGGAATTGTTGCACGCAGTTCGAAAATTACAGTGTGCCAGTAAAAGAAATAAAATGCGACTCAGTCTGGGTGTATTTTTTATCATTGCGCCACTTAAGCGGCACATCCCAAATGAAACAAATTACATGCTGTCATCGCGCTTTAAATTATGCTCATTCCTGAGAAGAAAATGAAAAAACCAAGGCTGTCTGACTGCAGAGCCTTGGCTGCTGCACTGCAAACCTTTTCCCTCCTATCCAGTTCTGTCTGAAGGCAAACAATTCATGTTGAGACTTGGGCGTTATATGAATGGCTTTTTAATCTTCCCATCTGAGGTTGGTTGCGTCACTTGTTTTGACTATCCAACCTCCTTCTATTTTTCCCTCTGAAGAGGACGTCAGCAATGGAGCTTGGGTTCTGCAAACATTAGATTGGAGCAGTCTACTTCAATTGAGCTCATACAGTATGCAGCGGTGTGGAACAGATGTCGTTTAATCCGCATCTATACCATAGCCAGATTGCTATAAGCCTCTTTCCAACCGTAACCTCAGTTGTCGCCGCGCTCCTGTTTGCTAATTACCTATCGGAACGTCCCCTTATAATGCCATGCTCCTAGAATGCCTCCCCTCTGAGGGCCACTCAAAGAGAAAGCCTAATTAAACATACTCCGCGTTCCAAAACCCATACTTCCCTGCTATTTAGCATGGTAGAAAAAGATTTAGGATGTCCAAATTCACATGGTCAGTTGCAGCATGCTTAAGAAAAAACATGCACGCCCTACTACATCAGGTCGGGATGTAGTAGGGCTTTGTAGTCAGGTTTTTAGTGTGGAAATCAGCATACTTTTCGGGCGATTCTGACTTTATAATCCACTGTGCACCGAAAAGTTAACTTCACATCGACGGAGCCTCCGAGTGAAAACAACCAGCAATGTGAGAGGCAAGAGGCAGGTTCAAGAATGTCATGACGAAATAAATAAGTAAAAGAATGTCCAGATTGTGTGCCTATACTGCATGCTTACTAGCGGATACTTTACTTTATGATCAGCTGTACTAGAATAGGAAAATTAGATGCACGTTGAGCTGAAAGAATGAGATACCGTAAAGTTCGTTAAAAGAGAACGCGACGCCCCAAAGAGTCGCCAGGCGCTATAATTCAACCTGGAATGTTGGAGAGCGACGGCCGTACATGGTATTTTAGCTCCTGCTTCATTACAGTCTAATGATCCTCTCCCTGAGGTGTTTTTTTCCCTGACACTAACTACAGCCTATAAAAAGGCAGATCAGTGTTTTGCCGTAGGGACAGCAGCGTAAAGACACTGGGAGTTGCTTTAATGACTAGTGAAGGTGAGGACAGAAAGCGAAGGAGGAAGATCACAGGAGAAAACCTAGAGCTCTGCAAAACCAGACTGAACCTCCGCCACGCCATAAAACGCTCAAAATACTGGGGTAAAACTAGAGCTAATCCTCGCCCTGTGGCAGGATAACAGATACTGTGTCTTGTTATATGAACCACGGAGCACGGCTGTTTCGTTTGAGCTCTCACATCTTATAAAAGTTAGAGAGTATTTTTTTTGTTTTTGTAAAGGTATGTCTTCCCCCCAACCCCTCTATCCAGAACATCTCGCCCCTCTCTCTCTCTCTCTCTCTCTCTCACACTGCAAAATCACAACAGTGTCCCTCTATAATTAATGGGAATAACATCACTTTCGCCCCCAAGAATATTTGGAGCAGTTTCATCAAAGACCATGGGAAAGTTTACAGGTTTATACGGCCAGAGCATTCAGGCTCACATAACCAAAACAAAACGAGACAGGTGGAAATGCCTGAACAAAAATGTATCTAGGGCTGCCAGCAGCCAAGCAAAGCAGGCGTCATGACGCTCAGTTGCTTCTTCACATGCTCTTAAGTAGGACTAGTTATCAAATGTTTGATACATTTTGGTGGATGGATGGGTCAAGTGAGCCTTACATACTAACTGCCACCTTTTCATTTTGAAAACTATTTGCACTGAATCAGTGCAAATAGTTTTGCATAATTGTATCGTTTAGTTCCATTTCAGCTCATTTTAAAATTTGATTTATTCATATTATGTAAAAATGCCAAGGTGCTCAAAAAATAAAACTTAAGTTCTTTTTTTACCATAATTTGTACTGTCATCTTGTTAAAAAACGGATTTCATAAAATTTCTATTGAAAAAAGTAACAATCGGGAACCCTCACCTAAGACAAGGCATCTGTATCGATGTCGAACATTTTTGAACGTCACCAAGCCCTATACTCTTAAGTGGTATAAACAGCACAAACAGCATGACTTTTGGCTAAAGTTAAAGGGAGTCATTTGACCTCACAGGGCAGCCAAAATCTCTAACCTTGCACTGTATCAGGTTCACAGACCTCTTTCCAGTAAACTGTACTTACTGTATGAGTCAGTGTGTGACTTTTGTTTATTAGAGCTGCTTTAATCATGCATCCTCAGGCTTAAGGCGCCAATGTGATAAAACTTGCATGACTGGCTGCCTTTAAAAAAAGCAGTTTACAGTGAGATCACATCATTAAAAGTGTCAACAACAAAAATATAAGCTTTGTAAACCTTTTTTTAAAGGAAAAGTAAGTGTTGACATGCAAGGCTCATTTTCAGTCAGGAGAACACCCTCGGAGCCGGTGCTTTCCGCATGTGGTATATGTCAATAAGAGTGAGCGGCGCGGAGGCCCATGTGAATCAATGTCTGCTGCAATTGTCACATCGGCTTTCTGAGGTGTACTCCGGTCCAGACAGAGAGTAAAGCCTGCCTCTTGAGTGACAGCCCCTTCAAAGCAAAGAGACAAGATGACAGATGGTATCAAAGAGGGCGTGCTCACAGAAATGCAGGGCCGGATGGAGTTTTCCTCAAATGTTTATGAAGGCAAGTAATTAAGCTTCTGAATGTTATTTCTAGGAAACAATGAGTGAGTTTATCAGGGATGAACTGTGATTGTGACGGGGCCAGGAGTAACTTGCCTCTGAGACACAGCAGTCTGCGAGTCTGTGTGTGTTTGTATGTGTGTGTGTGTGTGTGTGTGTGTGTGTGTGTGTGTGTGTGTGTGTGTGTGTGTGTCTTTGTGCAGCTCAGGCACATACGGGCAAACACACACACACACACACACACAGATGGCAGAGGAATTTAGCCGCGGCTTTGATATGCAGATTAGATGCTGGCTTGTCATTTCTGCTGGCTACAACACTGCCTTATCGTTCCTTCAGCACAACATTAGAGCTGATAACATTTACCTGAAGGGGGGCCAGCTGACTGATAATATCGTCTAAACATTTCAGCTCCTGGAAGGCCTGAGCGAGGGCTACGTGGGAATTTGCCACAACAGTATCACACCACAATGATACAATGCACAGGGCACACGCACATGAGTACAAACGCACACACACACACACACACACACGGGTGCACACAGATCAGCACACAAAGACAAAGGAAATATGACAATTTTCCATCTCCTAGGCAACTATACAGTGTGACTACTGTGACAGTTTGGAACACCGCATGTCAAAAGTCATCAAAGGTGGCAGTGAGACATATCCTCCTTCTCTCTCGGTCTCGTCCTCTCAAACACACACACACACACACACACACACACACACACACACACACACACACAAACACACACTGAGATCTCAACTGCAGCCACAGTGGTGCAGAGTGAGGAAGCCATGAGAGGAACGGATGCTGATGTTGGGAGTTTTCTAGAAAGTGCCGGAAAAAAATGGTAAAAATCGAAAATGGGGAGTGGATGGTAGCATCTAGATAGACATGTCAAACCTAAAGATTGTGCAAATCACCCACTCTGATTAAAACTGGCACTGTCTGTTGGAATACATTACCGGGGGAAACATCTCCGGCTTAATAATACGTACATTCTCCATAAATCATGATGGCTGATTACTGTATATGGCCAAGCGCCAACAGTACATTAACAGATTATTACACTGGGCTACTTGTATCCCCACTAGAACCTAGATTAGTTGCATAAGCTTCTGCTATTGAGTGCTCACAGCATGTTTTTCCACGGCACGGTGGGCCATGGTACTGCACTGCAACCCATTGCCCATTACCATGACAACTTCAGCCCCATATTAAGAGGTTGTCATCAGTTTAGCCTGTATATTATAATTACGGGCTATTTCACAGCTGCGTTTGTTTGGTAAATAGCTCCTCAACCACTTCTACAACACAACGTAAAAATTCACTTAACACAAAGCAAGCTGGAGGGTTAT
This sequence comes from Ammodytes marinus, assembly GCF_949987685.1. NCBI lineage: Eukaryota > Metazoa > Chordata > Actinopteri > Uranoscopiformes > Ammodytidae > Ammodytes > Ammodytes marinus. Next base: position 15,133,731 of record NC_137224.1, on the reverse strand, counting down.
TAAAGTCCTCGTGTACAGGAAAAGCGGTTGGTTTTGTAGTCATTATAGGAGCCATTGACATGGACTAGAAAGCCTTTCCATGTAGGCCAATCTTTGACTAATGCACTAGTGCCGTGAAAAACGCACAATTTATCCATACAACTCGACCCCAGCTCTTATGAGAAAGTGCGCAGGAACCTGGTTGAGCGTCTGGTTGAATGAAAAAGCGATGATTTATTGGTGCCAGGTTGCTGAGAAACACAGTTTGCATCAATGCCCAGAGGCACAACCTTGTCCAATATTGATCATTTCAGTTGTGCTACTTTCTACCAAAACTGAAAAGGGGAAAACAAATGTGAAGGTTATTTTTTTTCCCCCGGCACAATTGCCAGCTTTGTTTGGCATCTATTTTCTTTTATTTTCCTTTTTTTTTACCAGCTCTGTTATTGAAACCCATTTTGCCTTTTTCATCAATTTGTCGGAGATGCATAACCTGGTATCTAGTATTGGTCAAAACTGATCTCTAATGCATTTGGGATGGAATTCTACCATTTCCGTAATGTAAGTTTCCATCCATTTCTCTACATGAAAGCAGACAGGCTAACACACATAAATTGCGGCCGTGCCCTACATGATCCTGGTGCATCCAGTGGCCTTCAGTGTGTCACGGTCTCAGCTGCAAAGACAGTAAGGGGGTCAGATTACTAAGCCTGAGGGCCCCTTTTTGATCGTTGGCATCACTCTGTTGCACTCGCAGAAAAAAAATATGTTCAGCTACTGCACAATTTCATCTACAGTGTTATGTGACGACTGCTGTGTGCGCCTGTGTGATATTCCCTTTGAACTGAGCACTTTTCTTTTGTCTGCTCCTTTTTTTTTCTTCCATATTAAATTAGATTTCTGCTTCAGCACAAACTGCACAACCCACATTAATACCCCGGTGAAACAATTATAATGTGAGGGAAACAGTCATAACATTTAGCAGGGAACAGTGCAGAGCTTTAAGTGCTGCATCTCAAATATCACGGTGGCTGTAATTTTGGATTAATTATTCAATTGTGTTGAATTGTGTTATGTTTAATTTGTGCATGCAGGGATAAGTCGAGTATAAAAACTGCTTATGTAAGATATAACCTTTCCTTGAATTAAAAGCATGTAATGCATGCAAATACATTCACAGTGGATTTTCATTTTGTACCTATTGTGTGCCACAGGCGTGTGTGCAGCACAGGCTTTAATTCCTGTATGCACTGTATATATCCAATTACTCTTGTGATAGTGTTGAAATGCTTTACGTCACGGCTCGATGCAGCTGCCGAAATGTGTGTGTTGCAGCAGCATTTCCAGGTATGAGGGCAAGCGGTTTGAGGGTTAACGTGGTACTTTCTACAACCCCTCCCCCCCACGCCCCAGCTCCGCACTGCTGTGAATTTCCCTTATTTCTACACAGAGCTGCACTCATCATCTGCGTTCTGAATGACTTGTCCTGAGGCGCTTCATCCTTTTATTTCCTGACTCAAAGTCAAAGCACAGGCAGGCACAGAAGACCTTGTGAATACAATATAGCTGGGTAAACAAGCACACATGCACACGCACACACTGACAAACAACCAAACCCAAAAGAAAACATAGATAGAAAAATATTAAAAGGAGATGTCAGTTTTCTTTCTTTCTGTCTTTTTGTCCGTGCAACAGACGAGAACAATTTCCAAATTGTCCTTTCCTTTTTTTTTTTTTATCAATGCCTCTGTGCTCAGTCGTTGCCTTGTTCGAGGACAAATCTGGGCAGCCTTAAGCGAGGATAATAAGACTTTTTGTTGAGACATGCCCTCCCCATCTACAGACAAAAGCTCCCTCAATCTTATTCTCTCGCCTCCCACGGCTGATGATACAACATCAACTCTTACACGGCTGCCAATTTCCAACCCACCAATATTTCACATGTAACACAGACGTTTCCCTGCAGGCTGTTATTTGCGCTGCTGTCAATACGTTATTGACACAAACGAGGTGATATTATGTGGCTCCCCGTCTCTTGTCTCTCCCAACGTGTCAATCAAAAATTACTCACGGAGCCGACTCAGCACTGATATAGATCGCTCTGCGTGGTGGGGGGAGGAGCAGCAGTGAGAAAGAGCAGATATCTCTTCAAGGAATACTCCCATTGATTTGAGTGTGACTCAGCCAACCATCGGGCTGACTGACAAGCGCTACAATTAAGCCGGAGCGGGAGGGAAACGGAACACCAGCATTATATCAATCATTAGTCCTTCCCTCACTGCCTTCCTCCATCGATCATCTCAACTCACCATCTAATGGGCTTCGTGTGCTCTGGGACTCATTTCATCATAAATATTACAATCATGTCTCTTCGGTTCAAACCAGCACAAAGTCATAATGACAGAAGGACGAAAAGAAAGAGAGATAAAGAAGGACAGAGGAGAGAGGAAATGCTTTGTTCTCACTGTCAGTGTTCCCTACCCAGAGACTCAGGTTCAAGGTACTGTTAAGTGCGACGCTCCAGCTGGGTCTCAAACATATCGTACAAAGGCACAAGTCTATTTAGGTACACATAGGTACTTGTAACAAAGATCCCTGGTGGTCCTTAAGCTATTATGCATACGCTTTTAATGCACTAAAGGGAGCATGGACATTTCTGACAGCTAAAGGCACATTAAATGTAAGACTATTATTTGAACTTGAAGGTAAGCTTTTGAAGGTAAAAAATATATTGTTGTCGGAGCAGTCGTCCCAAAGGGACTGTACCTTTTCAAAGAGTGTCTTTCTTCCCCCTGCAGAGCAATACCGCCAAGTGCTAACAGTCCAGTCTCAAGCTGTAGTCAGTTTAATGTAGCATCAAGTTGGCCATTGTAAGTTATGACTAAGCAGGACTTACATTATGTCAAAAAGCAACGAAAAAAGCATGAGCAGGTTGCCCAGAGTGAGCCCTGGTAGGCAGCTGATGACCTAACCCTGTGAATGGTGGGAAATGCTCTAGTGATGCCTATGCTGCATATTTTAATAGATGTGTTAAAATTCCCATGTTTTTTCCTCAACATATAGCAGGTGCTTCAGACTTTACAACCTTTAAGTGTTTGTTTATGGGAACAAAAGCAGACATTCTGAGGAGCCTTAAACCAGGGTTATTTCAGTCCGGACCAAGGGCATAACAGGATGTAGAGAATGACGAGATGGATAATTGAGCTTAGACAACAAACTTAGCTTAATTTAGTTAATAATGTTGTTGTGACAGTGTCTGTTTAAGGGGCTGGGCTGGGCGTCAGCTGGGATTTGTAGTGCCATCAACTGAAGCCTCTCTGATCTGAACACACATTGCAAAACTAACCTTAGACTAGTTAAGAGGGCGTTTATTCCATGTCTGGAAAACTGGGCAGCAAGAGACGTTTCAGTGGGCTGATTACATCAGAGTGGACACAGGTACTGTAGGCCCATCTGTGGTGTATCATTCAATCTCCTTATACATAGGATGTGAAATCATGCTTGAGTGTGTTTTTCTTGACCAAGACATGAGAGGAATCCTGCCTCCACAAACAACGAGGATCCGCCCTTCGTATCTGAACATTCTCACTCTCTCTATCTCTAAAAGAAAAAGAAAAGAAAAAGGGTTTAAGAGAATACCTAGGATCGATACAGCAAGCCCGTTCATGGAATTCCTCATTTGTGCCGTTCATTAAAGAACGTGCGGGAGAGAGAAAAAAAAGAGCAACAGACAGAGTTGCAGAGACGGAGGGGGGAAGAGGAAGAGTGATGAAAAATTCAGAGAATGAGAAAAAAGACAGAAAGCAGGGTCCCACAGATATGGATGGTTGGAGGGTCGATCGTTACCCAGACACCACATGCCTGCCTGCCTGCCTGCCTGATTGCCTAGCCCACATTTGCATTAGAGTTGAGGGGAGCCGAAGCAGAAGAGGCACAGCCAGAGAAGTCTTTGATCTCTCAGCCTCTGTCTCTTTGATGCATCATGTGGAAACACACCAGCAAGATTTGGGATACTAGTAGATCATGTTGGGTGTAGAGTGCATTTGTGTGTGTGTGTGTGTGTGTGTGTGTGTGTGTGTGTGTGTGTGTGTGTGTGTGTGTGTGTGTGTGCGCGCGCGTGTGTGTATGGGTGTGTTTGTGTGTGTACATGGCGGGAATGACTGTGCAAATCTGCCAAGAACCTTGATTGCAGTCCACACCAGAACACACACACACACACACACACACACACACACACACACACACACACACACACACACACACACACACACACATATGCCCTATTTTGTTAAAGTCAAGTGCATTCAAGCAGGAGGGAATGAAAAAGCCCCCCCCCCCTTCCCCTCCTTCCCTATTCAGGATTATCAAACATCACGGCGGCTCCGACAAGCACAACTGACAAGCAACATATTTACATCCCAGCCCAGCACCCCAAATGCTCTTTCTCTGGAAAATGTCATTTCACATTTCCGTCCGGGTTCAAATTCGAGGCAGCGCAGCGAGATAATCTTTGGATTTTGACTCGGCGTGTATTGACAACACTCTCAGCTCGTCTGTCTCTCCTCCTTACCCCGCTATCTCCTCCATTCCTTGCCCCTTTCCCTCTCCTCTCCTCTCCTCTCCTCTCCTCTCCTCTCCTCTCCTCTCCTCTCCTCTCCTCTCCTCTCATTTCCATCCACCCTTTTCCCGGCCTGTCAGGTTGATTTCAGGCCTGTTGCGTCCGGCCCTGTCTTAGTGTGGTGCGATTGAAGCGGTAATTACAACAGTCTCTGAATAGCTTTTTTTCCTCCCTTCGGAAAATAAAAAAACCCTCGCTACCTAACATCCAGAGGCTTAACCCCAGCTCTCCGTTTTGCTGACATGCAAGGGGCCACACAACAGGCTGTGTAGAAAACCATTAACCCACAATTAAATTACAATCACCATAACAAAGGGACGGGTGACATTTAAATCCACTAATCGAGGAGGGATTACCAGCAGAGAGCACTTCTCTTGGGGTGCGTTATCTGTCTAAATATGACAGTGTGGATGAAGGAAATGTGAATTAAACATATTATACCAGTATCTACCCCGTGGGGCAGGTATGGGAGGGGGGCTTATCTCCGCTTCAAGTTAAGCCCAGGTAAGCTTAGGTTCCAAAAGGAATGGAAGGTGTTGATTTCAATCATGTTCCACCTCTTTATGTGACATATTTATGATGCGCCGGATTTCACTTGTTGAATGTTCTCATATCACAACTTGAAGTCAGAAGCAGTTAGGGCAAGAAGCAGAGGCGTGGTAAAAGGTTGGATCAAAAAGGATTACAGTAATTATGTCTGGCAGCATTATAACAACCTACGGAAAAATAATGACAACATATAAGGCCCCTGGATTAGCTGGAGTGATACCTGAGAGTCATCTAAAGGTGTGAACCAAAATCCATGCTAATTCAGCCAATAGAGCTGTTAAGCGGAAGTGGCTTACTTCCGGGACATGGGACCTCTCGGCTCGAAAAATTACAACGGTAGTCAATGGAAAGAAATGTATTATTTTCTGGTCCCAGTCATGAAATGCCTTCGATTACACATATGTTTTGTATGGATTTAGATGGTATTTTTCCGTGCAAAGAATGGAACAATTTAGCGAGTAGAAGCTGGATACGGTCAGGTTTTGTGCAGAGCGCTTTTGTGGACTACAGCTCTTCGCTGCTCTTGACACTTATGATATACGTCACCACCACTCGCACCCGCTTAGCTCAGAAACATGGCTGTGTCTTTAATGCACTTTACCGCCTTCTTTCAATGACAAGACAAAAGTCTTCAGCGTGGCGAAAACCACTACACAAGTGGACATGTGGAGAGTTTCAATTTCTCGAGTGGGGAGATTGTTGGCGTTGTCCACGCCAGCCATTAGCATTAGCATTAGCACTGTCAGTCGAGAAGTGGAGGGAATGTGTTGAGGTGACGTCACAGAGGCGACAAGACTTGTAGTTGTTCTCGTAACATTTTTTCAAAAGCCGTTAGACGAATAATCATACAACATACCGTCAAACTCTTCACAAATTATCATTTAGACCCATACAAAACATATATGTAATCCAAGGCATTTAATGACTGGGACCAGAAAATAGTAGATTACTTTCCATAGACTCCCATTCATTTTTTTTCAGCCGAGAGGTCCCATGCCCCGTAATTCCGCCACTTCCGCTTAACAGCTCTAAACATATTTAGGAATGTACCTTAAAATAACAAATGTCTACCTCATGGTGGTGTTATATGTATATAAAAAGGGGTAGCAACAAAGTAATTAAGATTAATCTTCTGGGCACCATAGATACATGTACATGGTTCCATGGCAATTCATCTAATAGTTGTGGATATATTTTAGTAGGCGGTGACATTGGCAACCCTTGAGTAACATTGCTAGCACATGGCTAAAAGAGTAAAACAATACAACTCCAGATACAAACAATTAACATTGAATTTTACTGTACATGCTATTGTCAGTAAAACAATGAAGGAGCAAGTATAAAGGATGAAAAGGTAAAGATGCCCAAATTCTGTTAAGGTTCCAAGCACTACAAGCGCCATAGCGAGTAAGAACACAGATGATGTGTTTTGCTGACAAAAAAAAGTCAGTGACATTTGGGGATTTCCACCACGGCCACCATAAGGATGTGCTGTGTCACCCCAGTGGCCCCTATGAGGTGAAATGCCTTACTCAACGTTTGGCTCTGACACAGCAGAAATAATGTCGGCCTTCAATCCAAGCTATCAAGGTTGCGCTGAAATGAAAGCAATTTGATATAGCCAGAGAGGAGAATGAGGAGATGAGATTGATGTTGTGAGGAGAATGAGTAGGTGGCGCGATGAGCAAAAGGAAGTCAGTCGAGGTAGAAACGCTGCATAGTTTGATGTTTTTATGCTGAAATGGCACTTAAGCTTTTAACACGATACAAGAAAGAGATTGCTTTTTCCTTAAAGAGAGTGGACCCGTATGGAGGTGGAGGAGGAAGGATGAGTGGGCAGTTTAGCCAGAAAGACAACAAGCCTACTGGGAACTCCTTTCTTAAACACACACACAAACACATATAATGCATTATTGGCTTAAACATGCAAAATTGCTTACTTCATGGGTTTAAAGAGGGCCTGGCCGTAGTTCTGGAAGGTCATGATGAGCTTGAGCTGGGTGCCTCCAGACTTCATTGCTGTTGAAGTGAAACAGTGCGATTAACAAGACATTAACCAAAGGCAACTATAAATATTTTACTGTTACACACCCAAAGCACAAAGAGCGGTTTTAATGAGCTCACACAGTCTTTTGCGCTTTGACACAAATTGACCCACCAGAGTTTTGTTTTAGTTACACATAAAAACTGGCCAACTGACTAGGTAGAGGTGCTAGCTCAAGTAAGCTAATTATGTAGGCTGCTGACTGTACAACAGCGTAATAACCGAACAGATGAAAAAAAACAGTCAAAGCCTTCATTTTTTAACCAACTTAGAATCAACTTTTGTACACAAAAGTGTTCCACTTCATTTGCATTTGACTGACCAGTGGTCCTTTGTATTTGTCAGTTCTAGAGCAGCTCTGTAAAAGGAGGAAAAAATCGGACAAACTGCCAATCTGCAACAATTGTAATAAAATGGTACGTGTGTTAGGTGCAAACTAAAGATAGATTAACACAATTGCACAAAAAGCTTCAACAAAACTCTTGTCGGGGGGCGCCCTTAGCTCAGTTGGTAGGGCGTCCCCCCCATGGGCCTCAGCCAGCAGCGGACCCGGGTTCGATTCCAGCCCGCGGTCGTTCTCTGCATGTCACTCCCCTCTCTGCCCCATTTCAACTCTGTTTCTACACTATCAATAAAGCATAAAAATGCAAAAAAAAAAAAATAATAATTTTGTCAATGTTATTGATTTCAACTTCTTACAAAACAAAACTACTAATACAACTGAAGTATAGAGGGAAAATGCAAAAACATGCACCTAACCTAACTCTAACAAGCACAAATCAACCAACCAGAGGTGCGGATTTGTAGCTTGCTTTTGGGCCAAATATCAGTTATTTGCAAATATGTATCTTTTACATTAAAGGATTAAAAAAGGAATCAATCATCAAGTCAATTATTCTTATGTTGTTGATCAATTCATTCATATGGGACTAATCAGTTCCCTCACACAAACACATTAGTTATGGTTGAGTGTCATTATAGGGTCACATGAGGATACATCCAAATACACAGGATGAAACAGGGCTTTTTCCCCTGTTTGTATTAACAGTGTCTGATGTGATTTTACATTTTAGAGACATGTTATGGTTCACTTGATGTGGAAAATATCCATTTCCCTCTGTGTGTGTGTGTGTGTGTGTGTGTGTCTGTGTGTGTGTGTGTGTGAGCTCGTGCCTGGATCTGTGTTTGTGCGGCGATGTCACAGTGTTTGTTTGATGGGAAGGGAGAGTTAGGGGGTGAAGGACAGCCAGCGCCCGCCCGACGCTCTCCGTTCCTCTGCTGTTTACTCTCTCTGTGTGTATTCTCTGGAGGGTCCATCTCTCTCTCTGTCTCTCTCTCTCTCTCTGTCTCTCTCTCTCTCTCTGTCTCTCCGTGTTTCTGTTCATCCTGCTATCTTTCATGTTTTTTCTCCCATTTTTTAAAAACATAATTATGCAGTCTAAAAAGGCACTCGCGGGGCCGGGCTCAGCGCTGGGGCTAGAAGAACTATACAGAGCCAAAAACTCAAGATGAAAATGGCAAAAAATAAAAAGATAGAAGGGCAGAGCTGCCTGTTTTATTCTTCATCGATTGGAGCGGTAGTGTTTTGGAGGCCTTTTGCCAAAGAACAACCCTCTCAATCAATGTTCTCATTTATTCTTTACATACAGGACAAGCAAAACGTTTACGGAGAAAAAACCCTACAAGGGAAATAAGATCAATGTCCGTCTGACCTCACCTGCTGCTGCTGCTGCTTTGTAGAGTTGCCTTTACACTGGAGCCATTTTTAAATAATGGCAAATGTAGCTTTAATTACTAGGAAGTCATCCTGCACACAGTGAATGAATATAATCTTTCATTTCAACCACCACTCAGTAAGAAAACCATATCTTGCGTGGCTTTACGTCGATAAAATGTAACCTGTTTTGAGGGTTGTGTGCACTTGCAGCCATCAAAGATACAGGCTTTTCCCATCATGTGTAATAACATTATTCATATCTGCTGCTTTTTGCCCGCTCAAAAGAGTTTATAGTGTATAATACATCCAGTGAAGAACTCCCATCCTTAAGTTTAGATAATGACCGACTTTGCTATTGGCCTCTATCGGTATTCTGCCCCGGGCCTGTGTTAAGGCTCTGTAATTACTGAGCCAACATGTACTTAGCTGGCTAGAGACGCAGAGAAACTGCTTCCTCTTCTATCCACCCAGCCCGAGAGACGGAGAGCAAGAGAAGGAAAATCTCAGAAAAAACTTGGGAACATTTAGGTTAGAAAGATAGGAAAAAAAATAGAAATATATGTGTTTTCCTGTAGTGATCAAGCAGGGCTATGCTATCTTTTTTTTAAAACAGCTAATCCAACACTCCTAGATAAGTATGTAATCTCTTCGAAAAGGCCAGTTACAGTTTTTGTCCGAAATCTGCAATCACTTTCCACAGCGTGCGCGAGATGGGCGACCTTGAGTCGACAAAGCACTCTTGGAATGTTGGAGCTGGACTGCGCCAGAAAGAAAGACAATCCCTCTCACCCCAAGCCCCCCCCCCCCCCACACACCTATCCCCCCCAAAAAAAAAGAAGGAGAAAAAAAACAGTAATAGATTCCATCTAACTGCCCTAGCATGGATTATCGCCTCTCTCAGGTTACCAATTTGCACTTGCAGCGAAAAGGCTTTGCATCTTTTCCAAAGAAAGCTAGAGACTTACCCTGCACCTGTCAATCAAAGCCAGTGATTTGATTGGAATCAAACCTTGTGATTTGCGTCAAGGCCAGGTGTTCTTTCAGGCTTTGTGTATTCCACTGTGATGCATTGTGGGGGATATATGAGACAGCAGATTAGGTGTTCCTTATTATTCCCTCCTCAGTCTTGTGAGGCAGGAGCGCGCAGGGGCCGATCGGTTACAGCGCTGTCGTACGAATAGCCTGCAGCTGATTTGCACCTTTATGCTATGCATTCTTGTATGAGTGTGTTGAGCGTTTTGAGTGAGTGTTTATGTCGTTAAATGCCTGTAGCAGAGGTGAGACACAGTTGTCCATCACATAGCAGCACCGCCGCCGCCCCTTCACTCTCACATGGTAGACCCTGTTACATTTGAGGCACATATTCACCCTTTTTGGCTCACTGCTGAAACTGACACCCAGGTTGCGTTCCGAATCGCATACTCTTTCTTTTTTCTATTCTACATACTACATCCGACGATAAAAAGAATCTAGTTAGGATGCAGTAGACATACTATTGGGACATACTTTTCTCTCTTATTTCATCATAACATTGCGCCTTGATCTTGCCTCTTGCTTTTATATCCGTCGCATCCCCGTTTGTTTTCATAACATGGACCTATAGGCTTCGTCAATGTTACGTCACTTCACGTGCGCACTGGATTGTGGGTCAGAATCGCCCAAATAGGATGCACTTTTCAACACTAACAATCTTGGCCGCATGAAGTAGACCATCCGGGTATTCTAACCATCCTAAATCTGGCCACAAGAATCGGGACATCCTAAATCTTTTTTCTACATACTATATAGTAGAAAGTATGCGATTCGGAACGCAACCCCAGTGTTGCCAGGTTGGGTTTCTTTTTCACCCAATTTGTCCAGTTCTTATTTGATTTAGATCATTTGGGCTACATTTTGGAACAATGCTCAGTTTCTACTTACAAAAAAGGTACAGTCTGCCCCTTCTCCTCTACAGGAATTATGTCAGAGTCTTCTCATTAAAGTGATGACTTTTTGTATTTAATTAAATGTTATCTAATTAAAGAGATGTTTTTTTTTCAACTACTGTAACTTTGGTAACTAATACAACATAAGATGGAACACTTAATTTTTATTCTTTCAATTGTATTCAGCTGCTGAGCCACAAAACATATACAGTATAGGCCAAATCCCTTTTCCAGTACAAACTCAATAAATCCCATGTTACATTGTTTCTCAGATCAAATGTTCACTCGTGTCTAGATGCAGGTGTTTGGGACCAACATCTGTTTGCTTTACGTTATTTCCAGGAAAACGTTCATGAAAATGTCATCACGCACCGCACTCAAATTTGTCAGTCAAATGTGGCTTATCAACTGAACTTTGAACACGGCACGGCACACAGACAGACAGGCCAAGCAACTGTGTCCATCAGTGCAGCCACCAATATGAGAGCAAAAATTCAATCATTAATTGCCGCCGGCCTAAAAGAAAGTGCAAACTGTATTTTCTGCCATATCAGCTTGGTGTCTTGAGAATAAAGTGTTATGCTGAGCACACACCATGTGCACTGAAGCCCACCCTATATTTTGCTTTAATGACTCACCGACACTGGTGATCCTCTGAGTGACCAGGTCCTTGAGCAGAGCATCGATGACAGGGTTGTGTCTGGAGTACAACTCGTAGCGATTAATCCCAATGTGGAAGCGCAGCCAGTTGGGGTAGGAGTCAGAGGTCAGCCCCCCTGTAGGGCTGAACTCATCCATGGTGCCTTCAGCGTTCCTGGAAAGAGGAGGAGAGGGAAGAGTTGGGGTTAAAGGAGAGATGTTATTATCAGGATTATCAGGTGATTTAAAGGAAAGAGTGAAGGGTGTTGTGCAGAATTACAACAGGGAAGAGATACTTTATACTCAAATGTTCACTCTATTACCACATATACACATGCAAACATGACTGTACACTCATGCATTGATGGAGAGATGTCAGAGCGATGGGCAGCCTGTCTCACAGGACGGCGCCCCGAGTAGTTTTAGGTGGTTCGGTGCCTTGCTCAAGGGTCACCTCGACATTGAATAAGGCATTGCCCAGGAGCGACCCTCCCTCCTTTACCCCAAGTCCCTACAGACAGAGCTCTTGCCTGTGATTGCAAAGGTAAGCCCTTTAATGTTATGGTTTGATCCTTAAAGAAAGTAATAACAATTGATGTCAATAGCTTTAGTTGCTTGAGAGTTGAAGTGCTTCTTCAGGTTCTTGCACTAAACTGACTTTTTGAGCAAAAACATTTGATGTTACCATGTCTGATCCTCCGCTGCTTTGGGGTCAAATCTGATGTCCGTGTTGACGTTGAACAGCGTGTCCTCGTCCGTCAGCGTGGGCACAGATCTTTTATACAACGGGTGGTCGAAGAGAGCGGACAACCTTGAACCCTTCGCCGGCGCGTTCTTGGTCACCCCGGCGTCCTGCATGAACTGTCTCTTCCTGTCGCCGCGTTGCCCCTGGTGCATCCTGAAAGCCTGCGTCTTGTCTCCAGAGACCCCCACCGGGACCCTCTCCAGGGAGTGGGAGGAGACGTTGGAGCTGGGCTCGTTGCTGAAGTCCTGGAGGATCCGCAGCGTGTGCTTGTTAGGCCAGCCGTCCTTCTGCTGATGCTGCTGCGGCTGCTTGCCCCAGCTCTGGGGCTCCTCGCTCGGCGTGTGGGAGCAGGAGCAGCCGCTGTTGCCGTGACCCTCCAGCTTCGGCAGCAAGTCTATCATGATGTGCATGGAGCACGCGATGAGGAACACCATGAGGATCAGGAAGCGGAATTTGCGCAGTAGGATCATCTTCATGGTCTCCCGTTTGAGCAGATGTGAGTATTTACTGCAAATGATGAGCACGCAGATGAACAGGCTCACTACATCGCTGATGATGTTGATCAGACTGCACGCCAATCTAACGAAGTACACATTAAACACGTAAGACCCATCGTCGCTGGCCGTCTTGAGTAAAGGATTCAGTGTTCTTTGTATATTTTTTTCAACATCAGAGTCACTGCCGTGTGTGAGTTTGTTTGTTTGTGTGTGTGTGTGCGCGCGCGGGGGGTGTCCAGCAGGCGAAGATTTTTCAGACGCGCAAAGTCATCCGCGAGCGTCCAGGTAGAGCAGCTGGTCGAGTCGGCTCAGACCAGCGGTCGATTTGCTCAAGCCACATCCTCTTCGCGCTGCAGCCGCTCTCTCCACCTCTCCTGTCGACTGCCAAGTATGTTGGGAGGAACGCAGACAAGTGAGTTTAGGATTCCAAAAGCAGCTGTGGTACACCGAGGAAAAGGATCCGTTAAACGTGTCCAAGAGGTTCGAGGGCGCGCATCGGTCTCGCCATCCAACCTCGATCCATGTGCGGGGAAGAGAACAGCCGCGGATCAGCTGGGACTACGGCCACGTACAGCTCTCTTCACGTATTTAAATGTTTCTTTTTTTCTTTAAGGGAAAGTCCCCTCCGAAAAGTAGTCGACGTGTGTGCTCGATCCGGGATGCGTAATTCTGTCAGAACGAGCCTCGACTAATCACCCAGAGGCGAGCCAACAGCGGAACATATTGCACAGGTAACAGGAGACAGAAATCCTCCCGCAGGGGCCAGGCAAACCCTCTCAGAGTACAGCGGGATAAGAGAGAGAGAATGCACCTCTTGTAGGCTACATGTGTGACTGTGGGTGGGTGTGTTAAATATGAAGATGAAGCCAAGGCTAGATCCAGCCTTTTGCGCAGCGTCACTGTGCGCAGATTGGCCGAGGAAGGAGAGAGAGAGGGAGAGAGAGAGAGACAGAGAGACACAGAGAGAGAGAGAGAGATAGTGAGAGAGACACTGCGACCATGTGAAGCGTGTAAACTGCTGCTCTGTATTCCACTTGGAATAAATCCACCCTGCACATCCCGGCTGTGCAAGAAGAGGGCGTCTTTCCACTGGCCAATATTCAGGCCTGGCAGCAGCAAAGAGGGCTTTTTTTCTGAAATTCATCTGCTGGAATCCCTCTGAAACGTCTCCTCCGAGACGGCAGTCAATCCATCGATGATACATTAGACAGGCCTATTATGCCGCTCATCAGTCTGAGGATCCACTTCCATCCTGCACTGCTGCCACTCAGCCGCAATCACATCTTCAATAATGTTGAAAGGCTGCATGAAATGAAAACCACAAAGCACCTTTCAGCGATTGAAGAAAAAAGAAAAGAAAGGACTCAGGCATTAGAGAAATAAACTCAATCCCTGTGTTCCAATCCCCATACTTTAATGGCATGCAGTATTCCAGAAAAAGATTTGGGATGTCCCCATACATGCATCACACATGCAGTATGCCAAAGTACCCGGATTACTAATACATCCAATTGCATTTTGCAGTATGGAAACAGCATGCTTTAGTATGCAGTATAGTACAAAAATTAAAATGATGGGATATGGAACGCAGGGAATTTCACCCTGCTCTGACCTCTGACCTGTTAGTAAAGACTATCGCCACACAGGAGAGTAAAACGTGTGAATTAAGTTTTTTTTTTTCATTATACGAAAAACGAAATGTAGAGAATAAAGTCGAAGTATCAATAATAAATTTAAATTTACAATTTCTTCAGTAAGACGAAATACAACAGTTCACTGATTGGATATTCAGTTCAAGACTGCGGTAAAGCTGGAAAGATGTTGACTTGAACTTGAACTTTCAAACTTTGTCTCCCTTGGTCCTAAAAGGCTTCCGTAGCCCTTCCACACAAAGCAAATCAGGAATATCCAGTCAGTGCACTATTGTTTCATTTTTGTTGTGGCTTACTGGCAGAGTGTAATGGTTGCGCCCATGCTTCCTTGTGGCTGTAAACAGGAGAAACTGAATAAACAACTTGCATTTTCATAGGTTGGGGTATAAGCTTGAGTAACTGATCACGCTGTCTGTGTGTGATTACCTCCCCAGATTAGTTTATAATTAAAAGAGTCTAGAGAGGGGATGAAAGAGAGAGAGAGAGAGAGAGAGAGAGAGAGAGAGAGAGAGAGAGAGGGCTGGTGGCTGGTGCACTCTCGCAGAAGAGATTCATGAAAAGAGAAGAGTAGAAAGATGGCATAAGATTGTCACTATGGAGTGGATTTACCCAGTGGAACAAAGCAATTGTTGTGAATGGTAATGAAGCCGATATAGAGG
Organism: Ammodytes marinus; assembly: GCF_949987685.1. Lineage (NCBI taxonomy): Eukaryota > Metazoa > Chordata > Actinopteri > Uranoscopiformes > Ammodytidae > Ammodytes > Ammodytes marinus. The sequence continues at coordinate 15,118,707 of NC_137224.1, read as the reverse complement.
TAACATTAAAACAACAGCATTGAGATCTTTGCTAATCTGTGAACATCCAAAATGTGTGTGTGTGTGTGTGTGTGTGTGTGTGTGTGTGTGTGTGTGTGTGTGTGCTAGTGTGTGTGGCTGTGTGTGTGTGCTAGTGTGTGTGTGTGTGTGTGCGTGTGTGTGTGCTTGTGTGTGTGTGTGTGTGTGTGTGTGTGTGTGTGTGTGTGTGTGTGTGTGTGTGCGTGTGTGCTAGTGTGTGTGTCTGTGTGTGTGTGTGTGTGTGTGTGTGTGTGTGTGTGTGTGTGTGTGTGTGTGTGTGTGTGTGTGTGTGTGTGTGTTTGTGTGTGGTACAATGAGCTGTTGGTTTGCTCCAGCAACAAGCATCAGGTGTCATTGGACTGACAATGGCTTCCTGCAAACGGCTCCATTGTTCATTGTGTCAAACACAGAAAAAAGATTGTTGTGCGTCGGCAGAAGAAGGCATTCCCCTAAATGACGGAGTAATGGAGGGGTGTATATACTTAAACACAAGATACACTGACTGACCGCTGACATTTCAGTGGCCTTTTTAACAGTGACTAACTCACCACAAAGCAAAAAAACGGCCCAGTCGTCGGATGGACGCCCTCTGGTGTTTGATGTCAGTGATAGCGCGAGCGTGGAAGACAAAGTGATGCCTGTTGTGTTGCCTATGCCTGATCTCAGACCAGCCGCCGTAGCAGGCTGTGGCCCCCGCTAGCCTGAGGTGAAAACAAGCAGAGATGAATGTCTATTGATGGCAGTCAGACATGGATCACAGCAGTCGATGGGTCAATGGTTCCTTGACAAGGCCTGTCTTGTGTCGCGAATGTGGCTGAGGTTTTCATGAGGAATAAAGGGACTTGGCTGGCACGTCAACGCATTAATATTAGGCTATTATTATTATTTTTATTATACGCTCATTTTATTTGCTGTCAAATGACATTAGTGCTCCACGCATGGTAATGGAAGTGGACTGCTGTGAGATGGCAATTTGTGACTCCAAATGGCTAATCTAACTCTATTACTGGGGCAGGAATGCGAGCTATCATTACAAAAGCAAGAAAACAAGGACAATAAGGATCCAACTCTGGGATTATCCAGTGTCCCATTTCACCCCAGTGTCTGCAAGGTTTATGTTTTTTATGACCGATCTTTTTTTCTTCTTCTTTTTTTGACCGAGCTCCTTATGATCGTTATTGTGTGAGACAGTGGCGTGCACAGACTCTCTAAGGGGTAGGGGCGAAAACATTAAAAAAGACCCCCCCCCGCCCCCCCTTGGAGTTGGTAGACTTCGCCCCCAGATATTGGGGTGAATATTACTTTTGGCTGAATAAGATGACACAAACACCAATACTGCTGAAATGCCCCCGTGAAGTGACCTAAGGGGGACAACATAGCATGGAAGCTTCACATAAGGGGGCCCCTTCAGATGGAAAAAGGTAGGAGCTCATATACTAAGAGGTCGCCCCATGGTTAAAACAAAAATGCTAAATTTATGCACTAAGGTCACACCGGAGAGGCACCAGGGCCATTCAAACCCCTCTGATATGACCTTCAGCTAGAAAACGGAGCATGTATGAGTAGGAAGAATGTCTTTGTTTTCCAGTTGCCTAAGTTCCCCTTATATGACCTTGGTGCATGTGTGGAAATCCCATTAGCCCACAGGTTAAATACACTCGTTTGAATAAAGATTTATTTTAAAGGACTTAGCCCCCCCGTCCCCCTTTTGTGTACGCCAATGGTGTGACGTACCAGGCTGATTGAGAAACACTTTCCTCTGATATCAACCATGAGACATCAGTATTAAGAGCACCTAGACATTGCACAGACAAGATCGGAAGGAGGGGGAAGCGGAGGAGGAAGGCAGGGCATCCTAACCGATAGCTGACTACAGCACAGGTCGTAAATACACAAGATTTATGTCCCCGACACCTCACAGTGTCTCTAGGTGAGATAGCACAAGGGGGATTGGGAGATAGCACTCTCTCCGCGTTCCTTATCTGCACCATCGCAGTGACGGGTGAGGCTACTGTACAAAGTCTGCCGCGCAGGCTCAGGCAAGACGTGAGTCAAGCCCAACGAGCGGATATTCCCCATCGTATAATACATTATTTTATTGTGTAAAATGAATGACAAACAGCTCACCTTCCAATAGTTCTACATCAAAATACCCTTAGGCTGTTTTTTGTTTCTCTAGCCTCTGTTTATGAGTATACTTTCTTTCCTCTATTGTTTTTCCATACATCATGATCCACTGAATGACATCACCAAAACACACAGGTGTGGTTGCAATGGATGTATTGTGAAGAATCAGGAAGTACTGCCAATAATCCATAGCCTGGCACCGCCCGCCTACGTACTTCCGCTCAATTTTCATTTCCCTTCAGTAGGCAGTCTGGGCCTGTGGTATATTCTTAGGGTTTCTCCAGCCAGATGTTTGATGTCCAATCAGCGAACAGAGGGGGTGGCTCAGAAGCCGGCACATGACATACGTCACGGCCAAACGTTATGCGACTGGTTGGCATATCCAGAGTGGCACTGGGCAGATCCAATAGTTTAAAACTTCAACAGACACCCGGCTTCAAATGAGTAAACGTTTTTCAATGGAGCAGTTCCAGACCTTCTGTACAAATGAAATGAAGTACGATGGTCTGGTAGGACCAGGCTAAATAATCCATTGTTAACTGGTCGCACTTGAACTCTTTCACACGGGAGCAGTTTTACGAGAAGTTACAAAGATGTTTTTGTTGTCATGCAAATGTAGCCTATGGTAAAACAGTCCTCACATTTGTTGTAATTGACAGTTGACCTAAGAAATGAGCTCAAATGAAATATGAGGGTCACCCTGAAGATGCAGCATGGAATTAAAAATGCTGACAGTTGTACAGGGAAAGAAAGTGAAGGTGTGCTGACTCTCTGCTCCACACCGCTCTCCTCTGCCTCCTGCTCCCACCCAGTTCATTCATCCCTCTGTAATAGCTGGCGTTCCATGGGCCTACATATTGTCTGAGTAAATTCATTTGTCTGAATTTGCCCTCGTCGTGACCAGGGCTGAGTGGTTGAACAAGACTCATTTCCATTTTCTGAGCAGCGCCGCACGCTCGCCGCATCAGATTACGTTCACATTTGAATGGATATTACAGATAACAATGCCCTCTGTTGGCCCCAATAAGCCTCACGCCGCTCTCTCGCTGCTCCTGCCGTCTCCTCGACCCCCCACTGCCTCTACCGCCTCTTTCCTCAGGCCCTCCTCACCTTCATTTGCACATGTGTAAAAACACAGACACATTTAAAGGTGGAGTCAGCCATTCTGGAGAAAGTTTGTTGTCTAAATCACTTTTTTTCTTCAAAAATCAGTGAACATCTCCTCACGATCCGCTACCTGTCCGTACTGTGTGTGTCTATGCAATGAAAATAAAAGCTGGTGTTAATACACAGCCTAGGCTCTGTAAACAAAGGGTATGTAAACAAAGGGGGCTTATACCGTACAGCTAGTAAAGTTTTTCTTCCCCAGCGGAATACACAGTACGGACAGGTAGCGGATTGTGAGGAGATATTTACTGATTGCTGACAAAAAGTGATTTTGACAACAAGCATTTACCAGAATCGACGACTCCACCTCTTTAAACTGCCATGATAATTACTTGTACTAATACAACCATCACAATCACTCAGATACAAGAGCCTCCCAAGCAACTCCTCTCTTCTTTTGAACTGCCTGCGTGTCTGTGTCTGATACTGTCTGTTTTCTTTTGTTATCCCTTTTCATCTATTGCCTTGTAATGTTAAAATGACTGATGCGCTCTTTGTTTACACAATTATCACTTGTGTGTGTCAGCTCTAAGCGAGGTTGACACTCTGCTTGATTGCATATTAGCGGCGTGTGTTTTCCTTGTTGTCGTTACTTTATTCTCACTCGCGGAAGGATGGAAGTTGTTGATGTTAATAAGTGGCATGTCATTTAGAAGAAATGTAACGCTCGTGGAGAATTCATTGTTCCTCAAGATAATGCTTGTGGGCTAAAAAAAAAATGAAACAACTAACACATCTTGACAGCTCTATGTAGATCAGTGTTAGTGTATGTGTAAAATATACAACGTATTGCTTTATGAATTATCATGACCAAACAATACATTAAAGTGGGTTGTTTTGTTCTAATTAGTGTAATCACAATCATTAAGCTGATTACATGCGGTGCATATTTCATGCCAGTACAATGTAAATAGCATACAATTTCACTTTGAAGAAAAGTTGTAAAAAAATACAAATGGCACATTTATGGTGGCACTGGTAGGAGTTATCCTTTGGGGGACCAGAAATGTCCAAACGTAATTGCTTTGATCCAAGTTTTGTTGATTGAATTTACTCTTGACAGAAGTGATCGATGGATATTGCCATATTCCTAGAGACACACTGCTGTCATGGCTTAAAAAAACACATACATTGTTCCGAGTACGCTGTCATTGGACTCATTATTATTATTTTAGCAACAACCAGCAACTTGACTGACTGATCTACCTACAGAGGGAATGCATGAAGGACTTAAAAAGAATGGAAGAACTTCAACAGAATGAGCTGGGGGCTGAGGCTGCCTACACAGTATACCAAATATCTAGACGGAAGGAAAGGATGTATGTGCCCCCCTCCCCCCCCCTCCTTTCAATCCTGACTCTTAAGTGGTGATACAGACTCCCGAGGGTCATCTCTTAAAGAATCTTAAAAGCCCAGACTGTCTGTGGCTATAATAAGATGTTATTGAGAAGAGCTCTCCTGACCCTACCTGCCTCCCCTCTGCCATCAGACTGTGTGACCGACTCCCCCTCACTGCTCCACCTTGGGGTTATTTTAAAGTCTGTTATGGGAGCCAGCAGCACTATACTTACCCAGGTAAAAGTCTTGTTTGGCTTGTGTATGAGTTCAAAGTGTGTGTACAGCGTCTTGCAAAGAGGGAGAGAAAGCCGAGCCCTGTGTAAATGAGTGTTTGGGGTTTGTGCAGCGGAGTGTGAGTGTGTGCGTGTGTGTGTGTGTGTGTGTGTATGTGTGTGTGTGTGTCTGTGTGTGTGTGTGGGTGGATACCTGGGTCACTAGGTACAGTGATCAGTGTGTTTCAGGGGCTGCTGCATCCAGCCAGAGGCCCTTGCCGTGTTGTTCCCGCTGGCAAGCCCTGTAATCCTATAATTAGAGCTTGGGTGGACCACATAAATGAAGGCATGGCTTGGATGGGTGAGCGTTACTGTTTGGATTTTGGGTACGAGTGTGTGTGTGTGTGTGTGTGTGTTTTGTGTGAGTGTGGCTCTGTTGACCGCCAGGGCTTACCCAGCATGCAGCTCGCTGCTCGGGTCCAGATATAGCGACCCCATACTGTATAGCCCTCCCCCAAACCTCAATGAATAACAGTCAAATGTGGTAAATTAGTTTTTCATCTTTTACTCTGATTGCCTGAGATGCTTCCTGACCCGTAGGCTATGCTGCATCACGAAGAGACCAGTGCATTTTGAAAGAATAATTCGACATCTAGGGAAATAATTGCAAAATACGCTATCAGTTGGACCAGAAGATTGAACCCACTGTTATATGTAAATGGTTGGTTGGTGGGTTAGCATAAAGACTAGCTTCACTAATAATATTCTAAGAGTTATATCTTGCTTGTTTATTCCAGACAAAAAAGTTTAGTGTCTTTATTTGAACCTCCTGCGAGGAACTTTTAAATGTTTGTGAAACAGTCTCATTTTACCTCTGATGATCATATTCATAAATTACCTGCAACCGCGAATAAAACCATCAGCAAAAACAACAGTTGCTTTTATGTAGTTATTATTATTAATGTCTTTGCACTGGTCCGATTTCCCAGGAGTTGGGAAAAAACTATTTAGGGCAGGTAGACCAGAAATAAACATTTAATTAATCATATTAGAAATTATTAATCATGTTGTTATATAATATTCAGGTCCTACATCCTGAGGATTGCTGCTCTGTCCCAGTTTTTTGTCATAATATCATATCACCTCTGGACAGTTGGTTGGAACAAGCAATTTGAAGATGTCAGCTAAGGTTTTAGCAACATGTAATAGGCAATTTTCACTTTTAGTTTAAACATACAGATGAATCCTTAATGAAAAATAGCTGCAGCCCAACTCTCAGTGAGTCATCTAACTGCGGAGGTGGAAGATCACTTTTTTAATTTTGTTTACCCGAGTACATTTTAAATGAGGAATCTCTCACTTCTGCCTTTTAGCAAGAGTTCTGCACCAGTTCTAGTCAGTTGAAAGTAAAAAAAAAAATTATAATTTAAAGTTTTACCAAATGATCAGCTCTACTGCATTTCATTTTTAGGGTGTGTTGCTTTTTTTCTCCCATTCCTGCTAAACTCTGTCTTTACTTTTTTTTTATTTTTATGTCTTTTGAATTTTTCCCTCTAACCGCCGTTTGACCTCAAACATTCTTATCTTGTGACCTGCTCCTTTTTTGCTAAACAAATTTCTTTCTCCCTCCGCGCTCTTACATGGGGCCCTTTCACAGATAGCATCTCACAAAATCAACATTTATATTAGAACAGTTTATGGTTTTAGCGCAGACCGCCTTCACAAGTGGAGGGGTGTGCTGCGAGAGCAAGGTCTCCTGTTGGGACCTGAAAAGGATATTAACATCCTGGTGCCTTTGAAAAAAAATAAAAATCTCACTATTAATTCAGCCGTCTGCTCCGCGGAGACATGTTTGGGTTGCTAAATGCAGTGGGAGTGGAACGATCGCTCTGCAGTGAATCTCAACAGTTATGACAGCCCAGCGCGAGAGAAAGAAAAAAAGAGAAGCTAAATGGAGACAGATCCTGAAGTCGTTAAGTAATAATGGGAGAGGAAAAAAAGATTTCTCAAAGCTTTGACTCGGGGCCAACACCATTAAGAGAATGATATATGAACCTATTCCATCCAGGGATCTTTGCTCATAATGCAATACACACACACACACACACACACATGTGAACCCACGCTAACTAACTTGCCTATACCAGCAGTTCTCTGTAGCTCACCTCAGGAGTTCACACACACACACACACACACACACACACACACACACACACACACACACACACACACACACACACACACACACACACACACACACACACACGCACCTGTCTCCAGACTGCTGACTTTGCAACGTACACCTCCCCCCACTTAGTATGTCTCTACCCTTTCATCCCTTTTCTTTCTCTTTTCAAAACACTCCCAACTATACCAGTCTCCTCTCCTCTTCTCTTCTTTTTAATCACTTTCAGCCAGAACCACACATAATGTCTGCATACACAAGAGGTTGTGTAAGAGGTATCAGCGACGCTGCCCTGACTTATTGTATACTCATGGGTGCCCTCGCATGAGTAGGACTGTGTGGGAGGATAACCGCTCACGGCATAAGAGGCCCTTTTTATGCTCGAGGTGCAAGTCTGGCTTAAGGTGCTGTTTATACGAAAACACGAAACGGTGCATCCGCAAAAATACTTTCGCGGATGCACTATATCATTTAAATGAAAACAGCAAACGCAGGCATGAAGCCGCAAGTTTTTGAGATCAACTCCCAGGGAGGACATTTTTGAAAACACAACTGTTTTGGTTTCTTGTAAACACCGAAACCATTTTCCCTGGTAACACTGACGTCATGGCTCCACTTCACACATGCGTAGTCTATAACATTTGCTGTCAAAATACCCACACACTAGTTATAAAGTTATAAGACAACATAACATGCACGGTGTCTCCGCGGCACCATCACTGTGATCAGCGGAGAGTGTCGTGCAGGGCTCAAATATAACACTCGCCAATTTAGTCAAAGCGATTAGTACGTTATTGAGACCACCCGCCACTTTGGCTGGGGAAAGATTTGTGCTCTGCCGGTTTTTCTAGCAAAATAAACGTGTCACCACCTTTATGCCAGGGACACGGCTCTCTCTACATTAAAAAAAACACTATCTATAGTTCAGCGCGCAGCGGTTAAGTTACTGTTCATACAAAAGGAGCATTAAAGGTGCTGTAAGCGGAATGGTTCTTCTAGCTAACTTCCTGTCAGTTACTGCAGTTAGCAGTCCCCTCGCTCATCCCGACGTCACCACATTAATGCACTGCGGTCTTCAAGCAGCGAGTTATCTAGCATCATCTCAGATCCATAAGTGTGATAAAACATGATAAAAACCATCAAAACAGACATAGGGAAGGATTTTTACCTGCTCCGCCATTGTAGGCGCATAAACATTCACCCATCTGTTGCTCTGGCGTGCACCGGCAGTGAGACCATGAGTGAGACGGGTGTCGGTTTGTAGCGTTCTCTCTTGTGATTGGATAAACATTTCGGGATCCTTCAATAAGTTTATTTGCCGATTAAATGCAGAGCAGCTGACTGAGAGATCGGCTTTATGAAACGCGCACATTATGTAAGTGATCACTGTATGAATAAAGAGCGATTTAACACTTATATTAACATAAATAAACCGCTTACTTCACCTTTAAGGCTACGGCTTCACCGTAAACGCATTTCACTGGCTAAACATTAATAGCATTTCACTGGACAAACGTGAGTTGACTTTTATTTTGAAGTACACCTAACAGGAAGGTAGCCGCTCACAAAGCCCCTTTACTATCAGCATGACTTCTGTTTTCACGAGTTCAATGCGGTGAAATAAGAGGACAGAAACCACCTTGTCATTTACAATAATTGTAACCCCAAACTTACACCAAACGCTTTATGAACGTTAGTGGCATTAATTTTTAGTTACAGTAAGATTTTATGCATCAAATTGTACCGGAAGAGCTATCTACTAGGCTGTGTCACCGCTGACTATTGGCTTGGCATGCTTACAACAGCGATTTCGGCCCGTTTCCTCTGAAAACATGTGTACGAGTAAAGATTTCAAATAAATTGCGTCTGAACGGTTTAACTTTTGAAACCAAAAACGGGAAAACTGTCACGTTTTCACCGTGTAAAGGGCCCTTAAGCCTCACACATAGAGTGCAACCACAATGCCACAAAACTGCACAGAGGGGGATCTGGATTGATAAAGCGTATTTTGAGGAAATCGTTTTATTGTACTTCAGGTTCATAAACTAAAAAAACACAAATTTTATATATTGTTGCACCTTTTGTGACCCATTTTAAAATACATCCATATATGATCAATGAAGAGTAAATCAACAATGCACCATTCATTCAAGGGGCTGTTTTACCGCCAACACTTACAGTATACAGTACTTGCCAGCTTGTAGTCGCATCAAGATAAACTTTGTGTTAGGGTGCCTGGTTGCAGGGGACTCTATTATGTGAGTAAAAAGAGGGGGAATTACCTTTTGTGTTAAAAATCATTCACAAGGCCTGGTGCGTACAGTAAGTGGGAGTGATTAAGCAACAAATACAACCCCGATCCAACAATCAGGCAATCAGGGGGGAAGGAGCCAGCGTACTCAGTATATTGCGTTTGGAAAGCACCTTCTCCTTAAACACACACACACACACACACACACATGCACACTTTTTACTCTGTTCGAAATTGTGGAGGCTTTGTCCTATTCTTTCTGTATACATTTTCGAATGTCTTCCAGGAGAGACGGAAAATGAGCACCCTTATCCCACCCTGTATTTGAACAATGTCCCGCAACACATTCCTCAAACTACTTCTTTTCAAACATAAGACATCCCTTAGGACAAGCATTTTTCAGGTATTTGGTTGTTTGTAAGACACTTTTGTAATGACATTCTTGAAAGGTGAATTGCAGAATTTTTGTATGGTGAATAGAAATATTAAATATCAAAAGTTAAAATGGGCGTGATAAAAGAAAACGCTCGGAGCAGAGACCGTGCGAAAGGGCAGTGTTCAATGCAAAAGGACACAGGCTGCATTTCTGACATCAGCAGAGTGTTAGATGCCCATCTATACTCGCGATGATCAAAAGGTCAAAGCCTTGTTCTGACATTTCTCTTCACCTTCTGGAGCTCATATCCCACCACTCTGCTCTCCTCTGCCAGATTGTGGAAAATGTTATTGTAACAGAGATGATAGCTGGACTGAGCCCGGTACGGCTATGCGGGGAAAGTGTGTATACCGAACGGAGTTTCCATGGGATTCGGAGAGGCTTGACCTTTTCAGTGATAGCCTCAATGTGAGGTACTTTCCCCTCCCTCAGGGTGAAAAGAAAAAAGGCGCGTCTGCTGTTTTCCTCCCCTCAATGGGAGCTTTATTGAACGTAGAGGGGGAGTGAGAGAAAGGAGGGCGGTGCTTTCTCCTCAACTTTCCTTATCGAATGTCGGGGCAAAAACTGCGATAAAGTCTGACCCGCCTCGTCCATTTCTCAACCTTGGGAGAGCAAACCGATTTTCTTTTACAGAAATAGCCTCGACAACGATGTAAAATGCATTAGGGATGGCAAATGTATTCAAATGGATACCATTCAAGGTATGGGGCATGTTTCTGTTTGTACACCCGGCTGATCTTAGCCATGAAACATGCCTTCCTTTTATATCTGCCCTTTGTGCATCCATAATTTGAATGTTTTTGTGATTTTTTAAAAAATTCTACAGCTTAGAGGAATTGACTTTACGACATGTGCAGGGACATATAGGCGGAGGAGGATATGACCAGTTGGAGTAAAATATGGCAACCCTTGAAGTATCATGTATGGCCTCGTAAAACATATATATTAGACTCTATTAATTCTAACGGAATGGAGGGTTGGACACAATTTGAGATTTGAGAGACCTCCGCTGTCTGTGTTCCTGCCATTCAAAGGACTTATCGATTTAGCTTTACACAAAACCCATTCCTCATTTCCCTCAAGACTGCAGTGACTGAAGCCGCTTGTGTTCATGTTGTAGGGAGTGAGCTGTTATTTCCCAATAGATCAACACACACACACACGCATAGCACACACACACACATACATAGCACACACACACACACACACACACACACACACACACACACACACACACACACACACACACAGGATCACCTCTTGCTTTTCTTTCTTAATCACCCTTAGGCCACGTCACCTGTCAGGTGAAAACATCACGTATAAATATAATATAAAATAAAAAAAATGTTAATTTCTCAGCGTGATAACAGATATTTTCTCTTTGAAATGGTTTCAATTGCTGGAGGGTGTGGAATTCTCTTGAAGAACCATGTAATCCTTCGACTGAAGTTAAAATATGAGAAGGTTTTTTACTCACAACGGCAGACGAAATGTAAAAGAGCTGAAATGAAACTATTGGTGAATTAGCTGTGCTCATATAGTGTGCGTGTTTTACTGATTCCCATTGAAATCCAACATAAAGGGCCGTACAGACCTGCGCTGGATTCACTTTTCTCCTGCCATACACTTCTCAATACCAGCACTTCTAAAAAAAAAAAAAAAAACAGAGGCTCTGTGTCTTTGTGCGTCAAGACAAAAGCTCTGTTGTTATAGGTGGTGGTGGTTGCGGTGGACGGTGCAGACGCTCGGCCTTGGTTGCATTAGACTGATGACGAGCGCTTGACGTCAGAGGAGAAGAAAAAGGCAGAGGCTTTGTTTCCTGCCACCTGCCAGCAATTTCCCATTTAAAAAAAGGAAGAATTTTGAGGTATCTGAGATATGCTCAAGTATGAGGCAGGGGATAGAGGAAGGACTACAATTGAAAAATTGTCTCGGCTTATGGGAACATATAGAAAAAAGTTCAACATTTGAATAAAGTATCAACATTTCACTCACTTTAAAGCCCCCCAGATTACCGTGCCTCAACCATTTCCATCTACCTGATCCCCTGTTGTCTGAGCTCCCACCTGCCTGCCTGGGCTCTTTCTCCAAGTGTGTTTGAACCCTGAGAGCAGCTTAGTACCTGTAGCTGCATCTCAAACCAGTGAAAAGGCTTTCTCTCAGGCCTCCCACCGCAACTCATTTCCATCCACCGTCCGGTTTTTCACAGACAAAACACAAACCAGAACACTAAGGGGCACTTTACACGGTGAAAACGTGAGTTTTCCCGTTTTTGGTTTTAAAAAAAAAAACCCGTTCAGACACAATTTATCTGACATCTTCACCCGTACACAAAGTTTTCAGAGGAAACGGGCCGAAATCGCTGAAGTAGCAGCCATGCCAAGCCAATAGTCAGCGGTGACACAGCCTAGTAGATAGCTCTTCCGGTACAATTTGATGCATACAACCTTACTGTAACCGAAAATTAATGCCACTAACGTTCATAAAGCGGTTGGTGTAAGCTTGGGGTTACAAATATTGTAAAAGACTGTCCTCTTATTTCACCGCATTGAACTCGGAAAAACAGCAGACTTGCTGATAGTGAAGGGGCTTCGTGAGCGGATATTTTCCTGTTAGGCGTACTTCAAAATAAAAGTCAACTCACGTGTGTCCAGCGAAATGCTATGAATGTTTAGCCAGTGAAATGCTTTTACTGTGAAGCCGTAGCCTTAATGCTCCTTTTGTTGAACAGTAGCCTAACTTAACCGCTGCACGCTGATAGTGTTTTTTTAATGTAGAGCCGTGTCCCTGGCATATAGAAGTGACACGTTTATTTAGCTAGAAAAACAGGCAGAGCACAACTCTTTCCCTATTTGCTTGTAGGAGCGATTGGTGGCACGATAACAAATGCATCAGCAACAGCACAACGTCCATGAGCACAATGAATACAGCTCGGTGATCCGCCATTGTTGTTGTTGTTTTCCAACTGGCGCACGTGGACCTACAAAGACGGCGCATGCCTATTTATATCCAAACGCAATGCGCATGTGTGAGGGTGGAGCCGTGACGTCAGCGTTATGAGGGGAAATGGTTTCGGTGTTTACAGGAAACCAAAACCGTTAAGTTTTCCAAAAAATCCTCCCTCGGAGGTGATCTCAAAAATCTGCGGTTCATGCCTGCGTTTGCGTTTGCGTTTGCTGTTTTCCTGTAAATGATATAGTGCAACCGCAGAAATTTTTCTGCGTATGCACCGTTTTGCGTGGCCGTGTAAAGTGCCCCTAAAAGGCAGGAGAATGAATAAAGGGTATCAACAAAGGCAGTTCAGATGACTTACTGTGAGTCAAGGTATATGTAGTGTCAGGACGGACTGATTCAGGGTCATCCTCTGAGTCCCAAGTGGCTGCAACTGAGACCAAGGTCTGTGAGAATGTTTGGATGATTGTGTTCCATCTACATATCAATGTAAGCACTAACAATGGCTCCGCGAGGCAATACAATGGCCGAACAGTGAAAGTACAGTGGTGGTAGGCAATGCTTTAGATAAGGTTAAGCTTTTAAGTAGCAACAATAAGGTACAAGGTCACTTCCATGCACCTCACAATATGTAAGGTTGCAGTTACCTCTGACCTCCAAATGTTATTGAGATATTGAGTTCATGAGTCACGAGGCACAGTGACTTTGACTTATGACCTCCAAACTCTAATCAGTTCATCCTTAATGGGGACATTTGTGCAAAGTTTGAAGATAATCGCTCAAAGCGTTCATGGGATATTGCGTTCACTAGAATGGCCCGGAAGGACAACCTGAAAACAAAATGCCTCCAACCTTCGGAGGTTGTAATGGTTAATGGCTCTGTCTTATTTGCTGTTGTTTGTTGAACATGATAGAGCCAGGGGCCCCTGTTGTGTTTCTATGTCCCAAACTTTCAAAGTGGCTTGAATTCAAAGGAAGTTCCTACAGCGTCCAGTGCTTCTCAAGGCAATGAATGCTGTGCCAAGGTAAATACGCTGGGAAAAACCAGCTGATTTGTAACAGCACTCACCTAAATCACTGCCACCAAAAAAACAAAGTCTGTACAATGACAGATTCAAGCCAAGAGTAGATGTACTCTATGGCCAGTGATCACAATCAAGCCCAAAGAGACTAATACCCTCTGTCTCTATCTGTCATTTAGCCCGCTTTAAATTAAGGAAAAGCCGTCGTTGAATGGGGGGCAAAAAAAGTAAATTGGATTTGTAGTCTTTAATCATTCAATCCCACTATTGATCCGCTGCCAGAGGAAATATCTGGAGGGCTGCTGCAGTATCCAAAGTGGGATTGATTGGGAAAATGGGACGGATGGAAGCTGATTTAGTTGATGCATCCAATCACTTCAGAACACAGTAGCTTCTGAACCCTGTTCACCCCTAGAGCGAGCACATACACACATACATGCACACACACAGAGTGGGACGTGGTAACTAGGAACTAAAAGTTGAACTCGCAACTTGGGTTAGTTCATTACATTCTGGGGTTTTGCCGTATGACCACCAGTCACTTAGCCTGGTCCTACCAGACCATCGTACTTCATTTCATTTGTTCAGAAGTTCTGGAATCGCTCAATTGACAAATGTAAACTCACTTGAAGGCGGGTGTCTGTTGAAGTTTAAAACTATTGGATCTGCCAAGTGCCACTCTGGATCTGCCAACCAATCACATAAAGTTTGGTCGTGACGTATGTCATGCGCTGGCTTGGTCTCTGTTCGCTGATTGGGCAGCCAGAAATAAAAACCTGCAAATATACCACGGACCCAGACTGACTACTGAAGGGAAATTAATATTGAGTGGAAGTAGGTAGGCGGGCGGTGCCAGGCTACTAGTCACTAGCTACTGTTTCTATATGTTTAAGCATTTAAGGTGCGAACACACTGCCCTCCGCGGCGCGGCGGTTGGCCGTGCGAATCGCAGGTTCCGCGCCGCGTGTTCATATTGGGTCATATTGTGTCCGCCGCCCGACCAGAGTAGCCTTCTCTACTCTGGGGATATGCTGCCGCTGGTGCTAACCGATGCTGAGAGCACCAGTCTGCTGTGCTGATGGTGCTTTACTCAAGCTTACCGGTGCTAACTTGGTTCATAAAGCAAAACTGATAGCTGTACACAGCAGGCAACAGACACATTTACTTATGGGAGCAGAACTGTGGCTATTATGTTTTCATCCATCTTAATTTCCTCTGTCCGTCGTCCCGAAGTGAGTGACGTTGTGAGGAGCTCAACGCAGATTGGCTATCGCGGCGCGGCCGGCGGCAAAAAGTTCAATATTCTCAACTCCTGCACCGCGCCGCGTGAACCGCTCGCCGCCGGCCGCCCATTCGCGCGTTGCATTGACTTTGTGTGTAAACTCGCCGCGCGGCGGAGTGCAGTGTGTTCGCACCTTTACAATTATTTTGTATTTGCCACTTGAGGTCCCAGTGGCATATTTAAAGGGATTAAAGTTTGATTTCAGTAATCACAAGCACAGTTATAAATCTCTGTAATGTTCCTGTACTTCAACAATTGGGGGGGAGGGGGGGGGCTGTCTTGTTTGTGTGCTGGAGATGTGAGGAGAACAATAGAAAAGAAATGTGACTCCCGGTAATACCAACAAGTTCTCTTGATTACATGTTGTGTGTTCTCAGTTCTCATTATTAAGCCAATATTCAGGAATTAAATGGGTTCATTTTAAAGCCAGAGACTATATTGTGGGGATGGGGATGTCTACAGTGTTGTCGTGTGCAGGGATTTGACCTTAAGCTAACGGTTGATGATCAGTAAATACCTCTATACCATAGGATGGATGTTCAAGATTCAAGATATGTCCCCTATGATGGAGCTGGCCTTAGTAACAACAGCAATGGCATGAGTCCTCTACTACTAATCAGTTTTGCTTAATATTACTGAGATACATATCACACACACACACACACACACACACACACACACACACACACACACACACACACACACACACACACACAAACACACACACACACACACACACAACACACACACACACACACACACACACACACACACACACACACACACACACACACACACACACACACACACACACACACACACACTTGAAAATAAGAAAATATACTGAATGAAATTGATGGCTAAGATTTCACATTACCACAGTAGCTCCTATAATTTACATGAGAAAAGCTGACTAAATGCAGGCTTTCCTGTGTGACCGCTGCACACAGGCCTGATTGGACTGATTTCAGTGCTTGTGTGGTAAGGGGGGGCAATCAAGACACATTACAGGTTTGATGTGTTTACTGGATTTGAGTAAAATATATATTTTGAAAAAAAATGCAATATCTTCAAACGTACCCATAAAAACTAAACCCATTAAATTGTATTCATAAAACATATTTGATCATTTGTAAGCAGCTCTAACTAAGGAGAAAAATAAGATTTATTTTACAGTATGAGAGGAAGCTGCATAGAAGATAGGAGTTAAAGTATTGAAGTGGGAATTCATGTTACAGTTTTTTTCGATTGCTAACCCACAGTGGGCACAACTGTAGCTCAATGTGCAAAACTCTAACTACAGTCTGCACTACCAACACAGATGCAACTTTAGATCTTTGCAGATTGGGTTGCACTCTCAACCCTGTCTCTTTCAATAAGATACCATGATTCACAACAGGGTCTATCAGTGTAGCCCTTACTGTATTTCATCAAAAATTATAGCTCAATGTCTTCTAGGTCTTCCTCCACACATCCACACTCTCACTGCCACACTTCTCCCTCCAACAACCAACAACATTCATTGGTTAATTTAATTAATTTGTATTTTTGTATGTTCACTAAAAAGTCCAAAACAAGACACCTTCTTAGTATTTGAAATGCACTAATCTGAAATCCATTATGTTTTGAATGTGTGGTTTACAGTTGTGCCACTAGTGTTTTAGCATTTGAACAAAGTGCTAGAAATCCACAGTGTTGTGCAGGCTGTGGTTAAGCCATGAGATAAGTGTGTAGAGTTTTGAAAATTGTGTTTAAGCAATGAAAAACGAGCTACAGTTTGGTCCACATGAACCGCTGCGGTGCATAGTGTTGTTAGAGTTTTGCACATGTCGCTCCAGTTGTGCCCACTATGGTTTACCAATCGAAAAAAACTGTAAGTTAGTAGTGGTTGCTATATCACCATGCAGAATGTGGGCATTATGTAACTGCTCTGCTTTGCTTTTTGGCTGGAGAAAAGGCGTTTTTAGCCTTTGTGGTGGAGCAATCATGGTGTCGCCGATGTCGATGGACAACCCTTATCGACCCCCATGTTATTCTGTGGGGCCATAAAAAGTCTCATTTGATGACAGGAAAACATCCTACACCACAACACATATACCACAGTTCATTATGCTTCGCTCATTTTCTCAAGTGTGTCCTGTTCATTATTGTAGATAGGGGATGTGACACTGAATGGTCTGACCAGTTGAGCTGCAATCAAGCTCCCCATGCATCTGCAGCCCTCTCCAGCCTGCCCTTACTGTGTTTGGGGAGAATCAGTCTTGATCATTTCTAGTTGAACGGCAGCTTGGCGGCATGAGCCAAACCCTTTCTCTCTCTCTCTCTCTCTCTCTCCCTCTCACACACACACACGCACGCACGCCACGCACGGCACGCACGCACGCACGCACACGCACACGCACACACACACACACACACACACACAGCTGCATCGAGGAAAAAGAGTCAATCATAAATCCATCTTTAGACATGTAGGTGAAATCCTATCTATATTATTCTCATGGCTGGGTTGTTAAGATTTGTTTGAGTCGAGCAAAGGACAATCAGAGTTTTTGGATCAGTTTTTTTATTTTTATTTTTTTATCCCCCTGCCTTTCTGCGATTTATTACTCCTCTTCTCCACACCCTGCCCTCCGTCTCTCTATCGCCATTTATGACGTGCCTCCCCTCCGTCCTCGCAATTACGAGGGGCGTGATCCGGTCTTGAAAGGGTAAGAGACTCAATAAGTCATGGGATCCCTCTGTCAACACGTCTCCCTAGCTGCTGGAGGGATGCTGTGCATGAGTGGGCCTCTACATCACAGGCAAAAAAAATCACAGGATGAAATAGAGACGAGGAAATGACCACGTGTGACATTTATATGCATTAATAGTCATTCCTGTTTCTCAAATTTGCAAAAAAAAAAATCCAGATCCTTAAAAGGCCTGGCAAAAGTTGGCAATTCCTCCTTCACTTGAAAGCAGTGATTGCTCAATTTTACCCTCTGAATTTTACAAACAGTCTGTCTGCAGATCACAAGACCTACCTAAGCCGATGTTTTCATTAAAATGGAAGGTATAGGCACATTAAGCCAGTGGCGTCCGTTATTTGATAGATAGACACATGGCGATTGTGATAACATACATGAAATATAGCCATCATTATTAGCCCACCCAGCACTGTCTGACAGATGGTGCCCATCTCAAAATGGCAGTAGTTGTCTTATCTGGTCAGTGGCAGATTGAAATGTTAATGAGGCCTTTTGATCAACGGCAGCCCTGTCTGTCAAGCTAGCCTTTAAAGTGATCGGTTTGTTTGCCCGGAGGATGAGAAATCAGGCCTCCAGTCCAAGGACCTCTTAGTCGAATAAAAAGATTTTTCTTTCTTTATTCTTTTTTTCTCTTGCTGCCGGTGGTTTGTTCCTCCACTCCTGCTGTGTCCAGGTATTGATTGAGTCTTATAAAGAGAGTCGGAAAGAAGAAGGTCCTTTGACGAGTAAGAAGGATTTGTTTAAGAAATCCAAAACTGCGATGAGTTTCCGAGAACAAGAAAAAACTGGCAACGTCAGCAAGCAGGGAGCGACAGCAAAGAGACTTAAGCTTGAAAGAGAAGCAGAACACAGGGGAACTGTGCCAAGAGAGAAAAATTAGAAGATTGAGTGAATATATTAATGTAGAGTTGAAATGCAACAAAGAATGGATCTTTGGTGCTTCTCAATCTCCATGGTCACGATGACTTATATAACTTCATTATGACTGACAATAGAGGCGGATATGAATGGCCTCCTATGTCTCAATATATGGCCATCATCATCACTGAAACCATTGGTGACAGCATCCGCTGCACTGTTAATGTCTGAAAGTGCTGATTGCAAATTGATCCCCAGGGAGTATAGTCTGTCAGACAATTTAACAGAAAATGATTTTCTGTACCTTGTATACTTCCAACAGTTTTCACAAATGTAAGTACATTTTCTGAGATGTCAGTCCAAATGTTTCCGTCCCATTTCGTCGATCAGAATGCCTTTCATAATCCCAGTTGAGATTGGTGTCGCATACACACAGCCACGCTCTATGATCAGCCATCCTTCATCTAACAGCTTGTGAGTACCCCAGTGATTCGCAGTTGAAAAGACGCACATCTGCCTCTTTAGGAAAACAATCTCTCATTTTCTTCCCATCTCACCAATGGCAAACATTGTGCTGACAAGAATGTATGAGTTAGAGAGTTAGAGAGACAGAGGGACAACACCATGTATACTCTGTACTGTAATTAGAAGGAAAATATAGATATATGAAGGCATTGGCATATTTTCATTTCAAGTGAAAAAAATGTGTGGCCAGTCAAGGAAAATAACAGAAAATAAGATTTCTTCAATTCCAACAAACACACAGGCAGTTAAGCAACCATGACGCCAGTGTCGTTAGCAGTTGTTAGTTGTTATGCATTATAGCTTTTATTCACTAAGTGGACTTTTTTTTTTAAATGGGGTAAGAAATATTTGGATCAATGTTGGCTATAGGTGGTTATTACATGTTCAGTCAGCAGTATCCTGGAGCCTTAGTCTCTGCTCATTCAACTGCTGACCTTGAAGAGGCTTGAACATTAAATGCTTTTAACACAAATTGATTCCGCAAAACAGTTTTAAGTGATCGAAAATATATTAAAATCTTTTATCCGCATTTTTTGTCCCAGAGATAAAATACAATGCTATATATATATATAGAAAGTGGGTTTGGATGCTGGATGAAAAGATGTGGTGGACATATCTATTATCAAACTGGCACCATGTTTCATTGAATTAAAGAAAGGACAGGTCCTGAGGGTTCACATGTGCATTCTGCTTACCCAAGAGCAGCCACTGCCCCTGCTTGTCAGATCTACACACCAACACATTGCACCTATACATAGTCTACCACAAGTACGCACAGCAACGTGATCACCTTGTCACTGTCATTTCCTTTGGAGCTGTGGGTAGAGAAAAGTACCCTATTGTTAGCTCCATCAGTCCAATGATATACTGTATATACTATGAATATGACTTAAGATCGATATGACATATGATAACTTTCACTGTAATTTGGTGACGCTCAGGCACAATGTTGCTGTTACCTGTAACTTGTGAATCCCTCAATAAGAAATGTGTGTATGTGAACATGGCCAAGATGCAAAATATGGCTGCCTCTATGAATCTTACAGAAGCATTCAGAAACTATTCAGACAGCACCTTACCTTTTAATTTTTTTCATTTTGCAGCCTTGTGCTTAAATTGTTTACCAAAGATGAACTCCAATCATGGCCTTAAAAAACATTTAGAAAATTATCAAGATACACCTGAGCCTAATTTCAAGTGTCATAGCATAAACATTTAATAAAATTGCAATAGAATAAAAAAAAAATAAAAAAAAATAAACAATCCCATTTTTCCTTTTTTCATTAAGGTGTATTGAATCTACACTGTGTACTTTTTCGAGGGGAAAATGATTAAGTTAAACATAAGGCTGCAACATTACAAAACATGAAAAAGGTGATACCCTGTAGCTGTAATAACAATTCCGAGCTCTTAATTGACATACATAGGAGATGGTTACCAAAGTGAAAAAAAGAAAGAGAACAATGGCATAAATCACTGAAGCCTCTGCATAATCTCTAGGATAAAGACCTAATACGCACCAAAGAAATAAGAAAAATACCCCATCATTATTGCCAATGGAACACATTTTAAAAGTAATATCTCCTTAACATATCACAAGGAACATAACTGTTCCAAGTGGCCCCACGGCTGCACATGTAACGCCACTCGATCATTGTTCCAACATGAGATATATAATGTCTCATTTATCTCACTGTGCTCTCCTCATTAACCATGCTCCACTCTGAGACCGTCTCTGGAGGCCTAATAGCTGCAATTAGCAAAAGAGCTGCTCCGTAGCGTATAGTAGAGTATCATGGCACACATGACACCCAGACCCTCCCCTACACACACACACACACACGCACACACACACACACACACACACACACACACACACACACACACACACACACACACACACACACACACACACACACACACACACACACACACACACACACACACACACACACACACACACACACACACACACACACACACACACACACACACACACACACACTCTTGGAAACCTGTCAATGGGAATTGTAGCCCTGGCGTGTTGAGTGAGAGTTAGATTGAGGGAGAGACAGCCCCAGCAGGCAAAGGCAGAGTTTCTTTTGCATTTTGCTAATAATGTTGGGCTGTGGGTGCCAGGCTTCATTTCATTGGCTGTCAGGAGGAGGACAATTGGGCCTGGATTAGCACTGGGGTGGAAGAAGAAAAAAGAAGTGGCTATGATTTAAAGTCTGCTCTAGAAGTGCATTTTTTTTCTTAACTAAAAGTACCTCCATTAGCTGTATATAAAGCCCTTTATCCGTTTAAATGTAATCTCAGCCTTAGTGGATAAACAATTGAATTTGTGAAGGCCGCTGGTGCAGATTTTAGTGTCATTAGTTAATCCTCATTTCACTAAGTGTTTCTGATATACAGTGAAGGAAATTGACAGGTCTAGATGGCATAGGGGTGTAATGTAATCAGATTATCCGTGGCCTGTGCTTTTTTAGTTATCAGCTTAATGCTACTTTTTTTGCATGATTGATTCGTTGATCCATCATTTCACAAATGGATTTTTCCTGACATTCTTTGCTCATTTGTGCATATAGTATTTGCACACATTAGTTAATATGGGCATTTATTTGTTTCTAAAGTAAATTATTGATTATTGACTGATTGATTGACCTACTAGTCAATTTGTCGGTTTGATTACAGAATAACTCTTAGATGTAGCCCCCTTCTGATTTTAGCATTTTAAACTCCCGTCACCCCTTTCTTACACATGTAAAGTATGTAAATAGATTTGACATGGTAGCACAATAGCGCTGGAGCATTCCCCATCTCTATCATGGGCAAAAAAGTGGCAAACTGTTTTTTAAGGGAAAGAGCTAAGATGTTGGGATATAAGAAGATTGTTATTAATTTTATGTCTGTTTTCATTAAAGTAACTATGGAGAGGTTTAGCAAGATGACTGGAAGCACAATCTGCATCTGTTAAGAGTTATGCAGCACCGCTTCAGCAAGTGGTAACAACATGTACTAACTTCGAACGACAATGTGTTTTAACATTTCAAATTTGGTACGGATTAATGAATGAAATATGAAGTGGCATATATAGTGGCTCTTTGGTGCTACACAGGTTACAAGCCAGTCCATTGAAAACAGCTTGCTTCTGCATCTTGAATACAACACAGTATGAGAGCCGTGAGACTCAATCAAAACAGTAAAGTTGCGTTTCCTGTAGACCTAAAAACAATGAGCTGAAAGTCACTATAAAGCTCCATAGGACTGACAGGAACCTTAGAGTGCAGCAAATGTTGTAGGTTCATCACCTTTAGTGACCCCTTTATGAAATTAGTCATGTGATCGATCGATAAAATAGAAAAGGTTAATATGGACCCTTTAAGAATTCCCTTGCATGCATGTAATACCTTAAAGGAAATTTTCGGTAGTTCGGTAGTTCGGTAGCCTATTCTTACTGACTTGAATCAAGATCAACACAAGAGCTGGAAATAACACTCATGTAACGTGATATTTTATAAAAAATGCGACATGGGACCGACCATAACATGTTTTCGTCTGAGCTGCAGCTTCCTCTGTGAGGACAGCTGTCAAGATCCTGCATAAAGGAGAAGGATTGGGTGATAAGGATTTGTGGCTGATGCCCAATATCTCTCTTCCTGAAAACTTTGCCGATCTATATATACAGTACCTGAGAAAGGGTAAGAAGGAGTGGGAGAAGATGAGGGAGAAGATGGAGGGTCGGAAAAAAGTAAAGAAGGTGACAGGGAATGTGGCAGAGAGGGAGTGGGTTTAATTGCTTGGACAACCCTATACCAGCCTGGGTTTAAAACGGGAGCAGGCCGAGGAGGAGAAACTGAGAGGCTGATGGGGGACAGAAACAAGGCCTATAATCTACCAGAGAAGCTCCGACCTATTATCTGGCATGCTGTCTCAGGCCTCTCTCTCTCTTCAGGTACTCACACACACACACACACACACACACACACACACACACACACACACACACACACACACACACACACACACACACACACACACACACACACACACACACACACACACACACACACACACACACACACACACACACACCTATACTGGTCTATATGTACTTACTGTAGCAGGACACTTGTGCCCTAACAGGTTTTTTTTTTGCATTACGGGAACAGCCCTTTCCACTTCCCTTTCCTACAAAGATGTTATGAATAACAAAAAAAATCTATTTTGAGCCATACAACACAAATTTCCCTTCAGATATTGAATACACAAAGCACACGCGGGGTAAATGCGAACAGAACATTTGGAATTTAGCTCTTCACACCAAAATGTCCACGTAGGGTTGTGCGTATTCAAATGTCCCCTGAATACATAAAAAACAACACACACAGGTAAACCCACAGCTACACACAGGTGAACAACCAAAAGACAGGCGGATAATCCGACAAGCATGAGAGACAGGTAGACAGGCAGGTAGACATGCAGACAGGCGGTTAGAGGCAGCGTAGTAAGACAGGCGGGAGGGCAGGCCGGCTATGCTCAGGCACCCAATGTCCCCAAGCAACTAGAGATATTGCTGCTCCACTGAACAGCATAATGACAGTCTCTTCTACTTCACATGGGCCGGCCGATGGTGGAAAATCTACCCGTAGTGCGCTCTTTGCTTCAATTTCATCAGGGAGAATACACAGCCCTTAAAGAGCAAATACTGGAGTAAATGACTGCAGGGCTTGAAGTTGTTTTTGGCTAAGTAAACTGAACACAGAGAATGTTGTTTGGGATTGTATCTTCATGAGGGTAAATGAATGAAATTCAGTTCCTCTCTATTTGAACTGTCAGGCTGCGGTGGAGATAGGGTAAGTTTGTGTGGGGGGTTTTGTGTGCAGTGCTGATCTCTCTTCAGATGAGCTCAAGAGCTATACTGTGCGTTATGGGGAGCTCTGAGTGGAGGCGAGGTCCACACACACACACACACACACACACACACACACACACACACACACACACACACACACACACACACACACACACACACAGGAAGATCAACCCTACCTCGGGTGAGAGACCATATTCCATATGATTCACATTATTGTACACACACACACACGCACGCACACACACACATTCACATTCAACCCTCCCTCAGTCATTCACCCTCCTCCTTTCGACATCCAGATGATTCACAAGGAAATTATATCATCTGGCGCAATGATGCAGACGGCAGAGTGTGATAGCATGTTTTATTTGGTCTGATAGGATGGCAATTAGCCACGTAATGGATGGGCAGCCTATCATACGAGGCTAATTAAACACGCATTCACGCTACAGTAATTGAGTTTTTAGTCCAGAGATCTGTCCAACCAGAACCAGTTTCCACCCCGCGGTTCAGGGTGCAACATTACTTTCTATGTAAAATTGTTTTTGGATCCTTCACATTCAGTTTTTTATATTCTGTTTTTTTACTTTTTTTATTCATGTATATCACGATACCCATCGCAGCCGCATGTCCTTTGAATATTTCGCTCAAGCCTTTTGTCCGTATGGTAATATCTGTGTATCCCAATGTATATTTTTCTTATAGGTTGTGTTTCCTGTGAAATAACTAGAGGACTGTGAAATGAATCAATTAGGCTGTAACTAGAGATAGGTGAATGTCACTTTTTCTTTTTGCTTTGTTTGAGTAAAAAAAAAGAAATTCGGTGCCCAGTGCCTGAAGGCCTTTATTTTTCATTTTCAAGATTGCATAGAGGCTATTGTGGTTTTAAAATTACAGTATAGTTGCAGGATAGTATTTTTTCTTTGTGCAGCACAGGCTCAAACTTTTAATGCACTATTCATTAATGTGCTTCTTCAGCAGATAGCGCGCTGAAGATAACCCCAGTCATTCACAGCTATGCCTCCCCCTTTTGGGAGAGAGCCGCAAAAGACAAGAAAGCAATTATATCTCTACCACCACACTCATTTTCAGGTACTCTCTCTCCCTCTCTCTTGCTCTCTCTCTCTCTCTCCTTCTCTCTCTTTCCAGGCTGATGACAAATGGAGGAAGGCGAGCAGAGCTGCAGGTGCTGAAAGAGTGCGTGTGTGATGGTGGCGTTGTTGGTTGGGTGGAGAGAGAGATCATGCTCCATTTCAGCTCATGTTCTGGTGGGGGTAGGGGGGGGGGAGACAGTACTGACCACGGGCACTGACAGTTTAAGGGGCTCTTAGCTGCCACTCTTCACCCTTAAAATCAGACCTAATGGCTACACTTCAGAGTGACGCGGCGACCGCTCACTCTCCGCTTCCTGAGTGAGATCTTTTTCTGGTTGAGCTGTGGACCTCTCATACCCTGCAACTGACCCTGTAAAGTGAGTCACTGCAGCAAATGCAAAATAAACCAGTTAAAGGGGAAGAAGAAGGGGAAGAAAAAAAGAAGGCATCATTTATTAATCCCTCTGCTCTAAAAAATAAATAGAATTCTCTCACTTAACACTAGCGGGATCTACCCAAAGATATACTTAAATATTTATGATAAGTTATAGGCCTACATGTATTGAAAAGTTAATAGTTTTGTGAAGGAATCAGCAAGTCTAATTGAGAATATTTGCTGTATATGCAATGCTGTGAACTGGTCATTGATTCGACAGTGTATTTAACTTTGTGACTTTGAACACTACTTTGTGGCTCTGAAAATGACTTAGTAGCTTTACACATTACTTCATGACTGTACCCACTCTGTTGTTTTGACATTGCCACATTTGAGTGCAGAAAAGACAAACAGCTAATGTTTGCTATGCTAGCACCACCTTTCTTTGTTTAATGTGAGTCAATCACCGTTTGTCCAAGAGCTTCAGACGACTCAGCCGATGTAATAAAACCATCAAAGAAAAAACCTGTAGGAATCAGTGCTAACACTGGAAATATTGCGAACTGTGGATTGTAAATGGTTAACACTACCAAACCACCAACATGGCTTGTTGAATTTTGTATTTATTTTAACAACATTTATTGGCTGTAAGTAAAAATGCGTCTCCAGGCAAAGGCAGCTCTCAGATGACTATCAACCACTGGCATGGGGAAATTCAAGCCCGGGGGCATAATGCTTAAAAGCAGTCTAAAAAAAGGGGGGGGGGAAAGTTGTTAAAAAAATGTAAGTCATCTATCACCATTCTTATATGTTTTCTTCGATAAAATTGAGATCATTCAAATTTCAGTTTAAGTTTAAAAAAAAACTCAACAGCCAGAAACAATCTCCGTGGTTACTATGAATACTCCATACACCTCACTGTCAATAGTTGTCATAAGAACTATTTCTGATTTGCCATTACGTGCTTACTGTGACAATAATAGGTGTAGAGTGTGGTTATGGCTTATATCAGTACGTCTCGATGGCAGCTCATTGGCAGCGTCTCAATGGCAACTCATGACTTCAGGTAAGGGTGTATTGTTATGGACTGAAATGTTCTTCTCTGTAGCAGCACCCTGCCATCAAACTGCTAATCCTGACAACACATTCATAACCTTGAGCAAACATGATGGATATTCAAAGTGAAGGTGTGGCAACATAAAAGGACAACAGTGTGGTGATAAAATAACAATCTTTACATATCCGGGATACCTACCTACAAACTGGCAGAGCAATATCTCATGATTCAAATAAAGAAAGTGTCTCATACCTGTCTTTTTGTCTGCTTGCATCCTTCACTATACACAAAATCCGAAGACCGGGGGAAAATTGCAAGTATTTGGTGGTTGATCGTAACCAAGTTGTAAGTAGAGATTCAAAATGCAAACAGGAGCAAGAGACAGAAAACAAAGTATAGGCAATTTATTGAAAACTGAATTTAAACTGAATTTGAACTCAAACAGGCTGTTCATCATCTGATCAAAAGTTTAAGACCATAGCCTTAAAAACTCAAAAACAAAAAGATTCAAAAAAGGACTCAGTAGTGGGTTGGCCCATCGGTCTTGTTGATCATCTCAAAGATTTGTTTAGGCTTGATGCAAGTGTTTCCAGGAGGCTGGTGGGAACGTTGCTCCATGGGGTAAAGATGGCTTCATGTAGGGCATTCATGGTCTGGAACTTGCATCCGTTTTTGTAGACTGCCTTTGCCATCCATCCACAAACATTCTCAATGGGATTTAGATCACAGGATGGTCCGAAAGAGCAACGTTATTCTGCTAGAAGAAGTCTTTGGTCAGGCAGGCGTTGTTCTGTTGAAAGACCCATGTCATGGTCCGTCTTGTCCTGTCTTGGTTTTTGTGGTTTCCTGTTTTATTTTGGTATGTCTGTCTTGTTTCCTCCCCATGTCCTGTCTAGCTTCCCTCTTGTTGATTGCTGTTCCCTTCCCTGATGTGTTTCACCTGTGTCTCGTTATGTCTTGTATATATACTCTGTGGTTGCGTTCCGAATCGCATACTCTTTCTTTTTTCTATTCTACATACTACATCCGACGATAAAAAGAATCTAGTTAGGATGCAGTAGACATACTATTGGGACATACTTTTCTCTCTTATTTCATCATAACATTGCGCCTTGATCTTGCCTCTTGCTTTTATATCCGTCGCATCCCCGTTTGTTTTCATAACATGGACCTATAGGCTTCGTCGATGTTACGTCACTTCACGTGCGCACTGGATTGTGGGTCAGAATCGCCCAAATAGGATGCACTTTTCAACACTAACAATCTTGGCCGCATGAAGTAGACCATCCGGGTATTCTAACCATCCTAAATCTGGCCACAAGAATCGGGACATCCTAAATCTTTTTTCTACATACTATATAGTAGAAAGTATGCGATTCGGAACGCAACCTGTGTGTTCCTTTGTTCCTTGTCGGTTCATTATGGTGTTTGGTGAGTCTTGTCTCCTGTGTTACCTGCGTCTCTGCCTTGTTGCCTTGTGGCCTATTTTGACATCTGGAGATTTTGTGTTTATGCCTGTTTTTTGAGCTTAATAAATGATCTTTCACTTTAAGTCTGCATTTGGGTCCTGCTTGCCTGCCTGCCTGCCACTAGTGATGGGTCGTAATGTGCCGAGGCTTCGGAGCGTGTGTCGAGTAATACCGGAAGTTTTTGGTGAAGCGCGTATCGATGCTTGTATCGTTTAGGGCGAATCACGTGACTGATGACGTTCGAAGCCTCGTTTGTTCAAGAAGTGCTTCGGGTATTGTGGATGCACTCGCACTTTGCGGGTTAGTGTTGGCGATTTATTGGTTTGGGAGTGATGTGGATGTTGTATCAACTTGCTGTGACTTTATTGTGCACCCCTGCCTCCGCTGTACCATGTGAAAGAGTGTTCTCCAAAGCAGGAGAAGTTGTTTCCAAAAGGGGAAATTGTCTGAACAAATGTTCACAATAAAAATCAAATCCTTAAGTTGCACAAGCACATTCACTGCCCCTTACCTTTTTATAACACTGCGACAGTTTGAAAATAAGTATTCCTGTCATTATGAGTAATTCAAAGTTTGACAAAAAATATTTATTGATAGATTTATTAGATGTATATGTTTTATCATGTTTCATACCCATAGTATACATCAAACAAAATATAAGTTGTATGTATATGAATGAATACATGAACAATACATGAAATGCATTTATTGAGGTGTCTTGATTTATTTACTTGTCAGTCATTCCCATGGCTGCACTGTTGCAGGACAGTATTGAGTGTATTACAAATTGATAGAATTATCTGGCTATTTAACACTGTTTGACCAGCAGGGGGGGTTGTAATTGTGTTCAAATCGGTTCAAATGAAGCCTCGAGAAATGAACCATTTTGTGAACCATTTGGCTTTAAGGCTTCAAGGCTTCAAAAAGCTTCATCTGGCCATCACTACCTGCCACACACCGTAACAGAATGAACCGACCCGAAATGGACCCAGCGGACAGCTCTTTTGAGGTGGACCTCGAGGAGGGTATTTTTACTCTTTCTTGCCTCAAAAAAACCTGGGAGAAGGCTCCCACACTCGACCACCGAGAGGCAGCCTTGACGCTGGCACGTCGAGTTGTGGAATTACAGCCTCGGCTCTGGGAGTTCCTACCGGAGTGGGCTAAGAACTTTTTATACCCATCCAAGGTTAGGCCTCCCAGCTACCAGCACAATCCCAAGCCTCTGCCCTCGGTTCCCAGCTTCAAGCCTCTGACCCCGGTTCCCTGCTTCCAGCCACAGCCCCTGGGTCCCAGCCACCAGCCTCCACCTGCTTTAAGGACTATCAGAGTGGGGGTGGTGAGTTTGGATTACCAGCAGTTTCCACAATGCGCTCCAGCTCCCGAGTTGACTCCGGCCTCCAGTAGCAAGCTCCAGTCTCCGGCTTCCAGCAATAAGCTCCAGCCCCAGGCTTCCAGCAACAAGCTTTAGGTACCGGGCTCCAGCAACCAGCATGCTAGCCACCTGCCCCAGCATGCGAGCAACCAGCTCCTGAAGGAACTTGAACAATCACAACTTGAATTTTTTTCCCTTCCTATTATCTTGGGTCGCCTGGTAGTTGACCTTTAGGGGGGGGTACTGTCGTGGAGGGGGACCGCCCTCCGTTCCTGTCCGAGGGGTCTCCTCCTCCCGAGGGATCTCCTCCTCCGTTGCCTCCCGAGGGGTCCAGTCTCCTGTTGCCTCCCGAGGGGTCTCGCCCCCTGCTCGAGGGTCCCGGCCTCCTGTTCCTGTCTGAGGGGTCTCGCCCCCTGCTCGAGGGTCCCGGCCTCCTGTTCCTGTCTGAGGGGTCTCGCCCCCTGCTCGAGGGTTCCGGCCTCCTGTTCCTGTCTGAGGGGTCTCGCCCCCTGCACGAGGGGGACCGCCCTTTGCTCCTGTCTGAGGGGTCGAGGGACCGCCCTTCGCTCCTGCCTGAGGGGTCGGGGGACCGCCCTTTGCTCCTGCCTGGGGGGGACCGCTCTCTGCCCTGCCTTCCTCCGGGGGCCGGCCTTCGCCGTGGCTGGCCGCCTGAGTGGTTCTGCCTTCGCCGGTCGCTTGCGGAGGTCCGTCCTCGCCATTGCCGGTTACCTGTGGGCCTTCGCCAATGCCGGCCTCCAGAAAGGGTTCCTCGTCTTCGTCGCTGCAGGCCTCCAGAGGGACGGAGCCCTCATCGTCTAGGCCGTCCGCCTGAGGCTCCCTGCCGTGCTTCTGCTTGCCCCCCAGGCCGTCCGCCTGAGGCTCCTGTGTATGCCCTGGGGCATGTTTCTGGCCGCCCGCCTGACACCCCTCCATTCTGCTCCACTCAAGTTCCCTGACTAGCCGGTCACCCCGTGCTCTGCCCCGGGCCATTTTTTTTGGTTTCCCTCCTCCTGGCTCCCCTCCACCCACCCTGGTTGGGTTTGACTCTTTTTTTTCTTCTGGTTTTTTTTGGTCGCCTGGTAGTCGACCTTTGGGGGGGGGGGGGGTCCGTCTTGTCCTGTCTTGGTTTTTGTGGTTTCCTGTTTTATTTTGGTATGTCTGTCTTGTTTCCTCCCCATGTCCTGTCTAGCTTCCCTCTTGTTGATTGCTGTTCCCTTCCCTGATGTGTTTCACCTGTGTCTTGTATATATACTCTGTGTGTTCCTTTGTTCCTTGTCGGTTCATTATGGTGTTTGGTGAGTCTTGTCACCTGTGTCTCTGCGTCTCTGCCTTGTTGCCTTGTTGCCTTGTGGCCTTGTGGCCTATTTTGACATCTGGAGATTTTGTGTTTATGCCTGTTTTTTGAGCTTAATAAATGATCTTTCACTTTACGTCTGCATTTGGGTCCTGCTTGCCTGCCTGCCTGCCACACACCGTAACAACCCATCCATCATCGCACTGGCGAGGGCCCCTTAAATGTTTAGCTTTAAGACTATGGTCTGAACGATGGGCCAACCCACTATGTCCTTTTTTAAATCTTTTTGTTTGCGTTTTTGAGTTTTTAAGGCTATGGTCTTAAACTTTTGATCAGATGATGAACAGCCTGTTTGAGTTCAAATTCAGTTTAAATTCAGTTTTGAATAAATTGCCTACTTGGTTTTTTGTCTATTGCTCCTGTTTGCATTTTGAAGCCCTACTTACAACTTGGTTACGATCAACCACCGCAAAATACAAATACTTGCAATTTCCCCCAAGTCTTAAGATTGTGTTCAGTAGTGTATATGCACCAAGATATGTTTAAGAAATACTGAATGTCATGGAAGACCGAGTAGATTGACAATGACACACCTGTATGTAAAAACATCATGGATATCATCTGATCTAAAATGTCTCCTGAAAGTATCATAGTGCCTGTGGGTATAGTGATAATCAACAGTTGTAATACTTGACCTTGTAAAGCATTTTGATAATTCTTGTCTTATGTGGTTGTTGCTTCAAGCTATATTGGAAGCAGGTTTACAACAACTCAGGTTACCTAGCTGACGTTTTGAGGTCTGTCATCTTCCATGACTGAAAGCTAATATGTTGACATTTGACAGGACCTCAGGGAATGACGGCCGTGCATTGTTTCCAGTTCGCGGCACAATTTTTTTCTCAATGTTCCTTGTGCTTGACATGATTGTGCTTGCGGGTGCAAATGCATGCAGTGCCTGCCAAGCAAGATTCACCGCATATTTCTTACAAGGGGCAGCCAGCAGAAATGTCAAGAGACTGACAACACTTGTTGTAGCACTTGCGACACTTAAGGAACCCTGGTGTATTGGCTTCCATTTTTCCCAGAAATGCTAGTTTGCTAGAGCTATTAACACAGTAGATCCCGACAAATCATTCAAAGAAAGTAGTGAACGGGGCGCCCTTAGCTCAGTTGGTAGGGCGTCCCCCCCTCCCCCCCGGCCGGACCCAGCAGCAGACCCGGGTTCGATTCCAGCCCACGGCTGTTCTCTGCATGTCACTCCCTTCTCTGCCCAATTTCACCTCTGTCTCTTCAAAACTATCACTAAAGCATGAAAATTGCCAAAATATATATATAAAAAAAATAATTAATAAAGAATTTGGATCAAGATGCATATTTCTCGAATGACAAAAAAACATGCCAAAGTTGAACATCACTGTACCATAAAATACAACACTACAAGCCCATTAAGTCTCAAACAGATGCCACAGGTTCCATAAGGTTTTCAGATTCTATCTTTTTTTCTCAAAGAGGTAATGAGGTTAAGTCAGTGGTTCTCAAAGTGCGGCCCGCGGGCCAATGGCGGCCCGCGGAAGCATACCTGGCGGCCCGCGGCCCGCATTGAATTATGAATTATTAAAAAAAAAAAAAAAAAAAAAAAATTATCATATTTTTTTTTTTTTTTTTTTTTTTTTTTTATTGAAACGCACGGAGGGGATGCGTCCCCCGTAACAGTAAAAACAGTACAGGGGTCGAAACACTTAAATATCCCTCCTAATTGTTTGTATTCATTCCCCACTTATTAAACTTGCGAAGTTCGGCTGGCCTCTGCCTCTCGTTGCAGACGGCTGGTCAGCCTCCCGCAGTGCAGCAGGCAGTGTAGTGGTCCCAATGTAAGTTGTTAGATAGTGAGCTTGTCAAGCCCAATACGATGCACTTTCTCACATTCAAGGTGAATTAGATTAGGTCAAGTGTCTAAGGATGGATGCTAACATTATCTGGTTTCTAACTCTTTTGCCTAAAGTTTAGCTAACAAACTAACGTTAGCTAGCTGCTGATAGCCATGGAACTATCTGCCTAGTTGACTGCTGATAGCCCACCCTGTTTATTTCCAATGTATAGTGTCATAATAGTTAACACTGCTGCTGCATCATGAGTAGTGAGTCCTACAAAAAAACACTCCAAAAGGTGATACGTTTTCAATGTGCAGAAAGTTTTGAACAATAAAGTAGAATAAATATTTGAATGCAATACAGAATGCCTCAGTGCCTTGATTTATATTCCATTAGATGTGTGTCAATGGGAGCGAGTTGTCTTTTCCTTAACATTTCCACCATAAATAAATACAGAAGACACAAATTACTGCATAAAAATTTACCAAAATGCACAAAATGAAGTGTTCGAACCTCAAATTTTTCTGGGGGACAACCCCCAGACCCCCGCTTTTAATGTATGTTCCCCAATGTTGAAATGAGACCTAGCCCTTCATTTATTACTTTAAATGTGTTAATTACACAGTATTGGATGCTGACCAATACATGTAAACTGTAAAGACGCAAAGACGCTGTCCATTGAAATTATTTCAGTTTTATATATTTTTTTCCTTCGGCGGCCCTCGGTCCAATGTTGGGTTCCTAAATTGGCCCTCAGCTATCAAAAGTTTGAGAACCCCTGGGTTAAGTTAACCTTTGCATTTGTGCCGAATAAATAAATAAATGTACAGGTGTTAATGGTTGCAGAAAATCACTTTACAATATAGACAAACACTATGTGTTAAGGATCTCAAGAATACAAAACAAGACATTAAGCTAAAATACATTAAAGGTTGAAATGCCTATTTTTCTCTATCCCCTAATTAATTGGATTTTTGTTTTAAAACAAATCCACTAGAAACATTAAAGTCAGATTG
The DNA here is from genome assembly GCF_949987685.1 of Ammodytes marinus. Classification (NCBI taxonomy): domain Eukaryota; kingdom Metazoa; phylum Chordata; class Actinopteri; order Uranoscopiformes; family Ammodytidae; genus Ammodytes; species Ammodytes marinus. The sequence continues at coordinate 15,085,159 of NC_137224.1, read as the reverse complement.
TGAGAGTTTACAACAAACTCAAGAGGTTTGAACGTTAGCTTTAGCTCCCTCTAGCTAGCTGCAGGTGCAAGTCTGCCAGCGTCAGTCGTCATTTCAGCCAGCAAATTTTCCTGGTTGTTGGCTACAAATTATACATAATCCTGCTTTTGTTTACTTCTGTGTCAAATCAAATAACCATTGTTTCCAAAAATGGCTGTGAATTTTGAGTGGTAAATCTAGCGCCATTGTCATTGTAAGCTGTGGACAATTCATCTGGTTTTTCCTCATCCTCTTCTTTAAAATCGTATTTGTACTTGTCTTCTCTGCATAGATGAGCAAAAGGGAGCTGATGATTTGGGCTTTCAAAGATGTGATTTCTGGCTGGTGAGTAGCCTAATGTTTTTTCCAGCAGCTTGGCAAACATGAGAAGATGTTTGTCGAGCTGCTTTGGGTCCTGTCTGTATCTGAAGAGAGACTCTGAGCTTTTGAATGCTGAAGTTGCGCTGCATTTTATTTGAACAGATGCTGTACACAAATACCAGAGAATACAAAGCATGAATCTGACAGCAGCCCTGCTTTTTACGAGGAATATAAAGAAGACACAAGATATCATTCACTTGTAACGGGATTGCTTTTCAGATCTGCTGTGACTGCCGTGATATTCTGCTCAGCAAAAAAGAGATAGAGACAGACAGAGAGCGAGAGAAAGAGAGAGAGAGAGAGAGAGAGATGGCGGGAAGACAGCCTTTCTTCTCGGAGGGATTTAGGAAAGCTGAAACAATGACTAAATTAAAGCGCTATTGTCTTTTTTCCCCACCTCCCGTCTCGGGCTTTTTATCACTCACTCACCCTTTCTCATCGCTCTCATTCCCTCTATCATCTTTCAATCTCCGTCCCTCTGTTTTTCTGATTGATACACCCATTTCGCGAAGATTTCATGCTTGAGGAGTCCCAAATGGGTCTGCTCTCATGACAAACAGATCAATGTTTATAGACTTGAAAGTTGCTGGTCTTGAAAATTGTTTGACTATCTTCAAGACACAGCCGTGTGTTGTGGCAGCCCTCTCTCTCTTTGTCTCTGAGTCATGGGCTTCATATAGGCTACTCTTGTTGTGTCAGTGTCGTAAACCATTTATGAAGTTGCTAATATCCGCCACTGCCGAGATATATTTCGCACAACCTTTCACACTCAAATGAATTTTGCAAAGGTGAACTACAGAATGTGTCAAAAGGGGCCGAAATGTAGCATGTTGAGGAGCCTGAAACATTGTTAAATATGCTGACGCAAATACCTGCATGATATGCTTTATGGTCTGCAAGGCTTGTATTATAAACAGCAGGTGGCAAAGCCTCTGAACACTTTGTGGCTACCGCAGCGAGGAAAAGAAAAAAGAAAAAGAGAGGCTTTTAAGGGATCCACCTGCCTCTTTGAGATACCATTGGCAGCCCGGAGTCACTCTGTAGCCTGCTAACATATTCACCTACACACGGTACGCACACTCACACAATCAAACCCACATGACCTGTACAGAGACACACACAAAGAAACACTTGAATGCACACAATGCACACAGATCTTGAACACTTGTAGGGACAAAAAAAACACATTTGTATGCGAGCCTAAACACACACAAACACACACACACACACACACACACACACACACACAAACACACAATGTAATTAAATTGCTTGTGTCTCCAGCTGCAGTGATATTCGTCGGAGCAGATTTTCACAGTGAGCAGAGTAGTCATGTCTCTAAAAACGCTTTGATCGCAGCAGGATCCGACGGTGGCAAGGTGAGCACCACATTTACATCTCATTCACAGAGTACATAGCAAGGTGAGCCTGCCTGAGTCACTCACTACTCCAGCCTGCATGTGTGTGTGTTTGAATTTTATATTCAATATTATGTCTCCATTTGTGCACTAAAGCCGACCGTTTTTACAATATGATTTACTTATAGTAAAGGTTATTCTCCCAGCTGGCCTCATATAAAATGGTTACCAACTATCTTCTTTAAGTTGTATAACCATATTGGTTGGTTATTTGTTTTTGCAAGGAAAGTAGTTTGTGTGGGGTTGGCACCTTCTTGTACTTGCAGTGGTGCCAACATTTCCAACCACTTCAAACTGCACACTCAGTTGTTTTATGATATAAAAAATAACTGCCTGCCTTGTTGAAAGAAGCCCTGGATTATAAAGGATCAAATCAATTACCCGATGTAAATATGAACATCTGAATGAATAAAATATGGATGAGGTGTAATGGAAAAGAGCAAATACCTAGTATCGAGGTGGATTTCTTTTTTTTTAGGGTATCTTACTCAAGGCCATTTTTCTAACCCTGTGTTTAACACCATGTGTTTTACAAGCCAACATGATAATCTGACTACACATGTGTGAGGCGGTCCGAATCAAAGTGTGAAAGTGTGTTTCCGTGTGAGTGACTGTTAGCAGATTGTGAGCAAACCTCCATTTTCAAGGACGTAATTCTACGTCTGTTTTTCCAACTAACAGGACTTTTTCAACACGTGCCACGACGGAGGCCTCGAGTGTGTATGTGAGCGTACCATGGATGACATCATTTACAAGTCGACTAAATCCTGTGCCACATAAGAAGCCAGAATGGTGGCTTGTGCTCTGGAGAGCAATGACTCGTAACATTGATGGAGGGCGGAGTGGGTGGGATGGGGGGTTGAGAATAGAGGGAAGGAGCTTGATTTACTTCTCAGGCAACTGCTGAGATGATAAAGCTATAGTGCGTAACTTTTTCATATGGATTAATGTCGGTTACATTGGAGCCATTGCCAGATTAGCTGACACAAAGTTGATTGAGTCTATCAGCTCCACAAAGCTCTCTACTGCTAAGAAAAAACCTGGACGTACAGCAGAAGGTAAAAAATCCATGTGCGATCATCCAAGGGTTACCTCATGTAGATGCGCCAACAACGGTGTTGGTCTAATAATTACTCAGAATTCCATGGGGTTGACAGAAGTTACACACCATAGCTTCAACATCGATGTCTAGTTCAAGCTTAGGTCTTGTTTGCCCTATTTTGAATTCATCTCAGGAAAATGTGGCGCAAGTTAAAATTAGGCTTTAAAGAAAGCAAGAAAGGAGGGAAAACATATGGACAAAGCAATCAGCTAACTAGCTAAATCAAGGAGCAGCAGGGAGTTGTGATGCAGTCTTACCTGGCGGAAGAAGCAGGTGCAGAGCCCCGTGGTGGCCGCGGTGCAGCCATCCAGGTCTAATCAGACCAGGCAATGATGCGCTGCTCCGTTTGTCTAGTCCCAGACGGGGCCGGGAGCAGGTGAGTCTGATTAATCAGGAAGCAGCTACACAGCCCTGGTAAACACCAAGCAGACACAATTCATACATCACAGTATGATTGTTCTCAGCTGGACAGGATGGAGCTTATTCACCCTTAATCATTTCTGAAATATGTCCCCGTTAGCATGCACACATGAAAACATCTCAGAAGAGTTTTGTAGGTTGAGGAAAGTGGTTTTGTATTGTGTTTGAAGCGTTACACTTTTAAGGTGTGTAACTCCAGCCGCTTTTGGAAGATTTCAGATAATATTTTCCCATCACGCAACTTGATTCCGACGAAAATCTCATCAACTGCTTCACAAGCCACCGACACCCATCGCTGTCCTTCAAGGCCACTGGCACAGAAAGAGTCACACGAATCTTATCTTTTTTACGCACATTCCCTTTCTCATATTGTAATGAGATCCATTCAAAATCAAACGAAGGTTATTTCTTTTATCGACTGCCTCTCCAAGGGCGACAGCCTACACGGCATATTAACATTTGATTTAAAAAATATTTCTAAGTTCATCCAAGGGTTCACAAGCGCCGAGGCACTGGTCATTGGTCAGTGATTGAAGGCATATCTCAACATCGATATGTTTAGGAGATGTGCTTTTTGATTGATTTTGTGCTGTATTGGAGATATGTGCATACAGGCATGGAAGGCTTATAGTCGCAGGCAAATCCAATGTTTAGGTCAGAATTAACTAATCTTATGGAGAAAGGTAGCCTGGCTCCGCCCGCCCTCCTACTTCCGGCCAAATTTCATTTTCCCTTCAGTAGTAATGAAGTACGATGGTCTGGTAGCACCAGGCTAGGAGAAAGGTGCAGTAAAGTGGAAAATGTCGAAAAGTGACTTATCTTCCGATATGTGGAAGAATAAACACCAATATTCCAATTAGACATTTTCCTCATTTGGTGTTGGATGAAGATGGTGGAGAGCGCTATCTAACAATCTCCAATGGTTGTTCAGTCGGGTAGCTAGTGACCTCGAAGGCCATCGCATATGACTCATATCATTTTCATACTCAATCAAACCATTCTGTGACCCCTAGTAGAGGAAGAGACCACTCCCATCAGGATAGAAATGAAGGATGACTCACCTGTCCATGTCTCTGTGTGTAGACCAGTGCCTATGGTTTTCGCACAACTAAACTTTCAAAAGAGTATTTATCTTTGTAATGAGGGGTTTATGCACTGCAACCCTATTATAATATCCCTCTATGTAATTGTTGGCACACTGTTCTTGCTGACACAGTCTGATCTTGTCCAGCGTTGGCATACTCATTTACCAGACGAAGAGTTCCTCTTTTATTCCTTAAATATCGCAATTATCCATGAGCCTCATGCTTGTCAAATGTGCGCGGCCGTCAACAATTTCCAAACCCTATTTACAAAGGCAAAATGTATAAATGTATCTTTAGTCAATTGCCAGTTGAGCTGTCTATGTGACTGAGCGAAGGTCAAGTACCCAAAAACTATTTATTCAACTTTTTAGCATGTAAGACAAGTTTTGGGACTGAAGATCCTGCCATCCATGCTCCAACAATTAAGCCTATATCATCCTAGCAGGTTTAGTCAATTCTGATTATGTATGAATAGAGTAAAAGATCTCTAAGACAAAACAACTGGCAGCACTGTGCCAACGCAGGCAGTGAAGAAGATATTTAGAAAAAAGATATTAAGATAACTCCACAGGGCAACTTGCCAAAATGCATTCTTAACCCTGTGTGGAAGCACCTCAAAATATGTAGAAACGAAGCATAACACTGGTTTGTATCCGTAGATCACTGTGAGAGCTCAGAGAAAATGCACTCGCTTCAAATGAAATTCAAAGGGTTTGTTGCCATCAAGCCAAGCATAAAACTAAAGACCACAGTAACGCACAAGAGCAGAATGAAGTCAAAATCACATTACAGTGGGATTTCAACATCTATAATGAACATTTCTGCTTCACAAATTGCCATGTGAGCTCCCAATAAATCTTCCCCTGCATCGTTCGTACATGGATATTATCATATTGTGTGCAGATATGACTGCTCTCCATTTTCCAACGATTTTCTGTCCGGGGTTGGGCGCATAACACGCTTTCCATTATCTCCTGAAACTCTAGAGCCCCGACCATAAACGACAATTCCACCAATCAATACGGTAATATCATACAGGAATACAGAATGAGTTACAAATGGGGTTACCGGAGTAGGGGTGTGTGGGGGAGAGATGTCACGGTTTATTCCCAAGACACAGGGCTTAAAAAGGCAGACATCAGTGGATCTGTCTGGTGGCGGCAAGTATCAGTAGAAAGAAAAAAAATGGACAACTGGATGCTTTTATCTGCTGCCTTTGATGTTGGTGAGAAGGCCGATGGAAGTTCAAGGGCGACTGCAGGACTGTGGGAGGGTAAAGGGAACGAGGATTTTTTTTTAAATGTGTGCGTATGCATTTGAAAATAGCAAGGACTGGATGTGTTGAAAAGCATAACGAGAGTGAAAGCGTAAGAGACAGGTGCCTCGTTGACAGCGGATGGTCCTTAAATATTTACATGTGCTGGGTCGGCCTATGCTGAGGGGAGAAATGGCTGTTTGATTCCATTACACTTCTATTACAGCTGTAGTTAATGGCGGTGTCACAGTCTATTAACTGCATTCATCTTTTGCCTCTGATATATAACAGGACATCAGCGTTGAACAAAGACAAATGACTGTGGCTTTCCCCTCTGCGTCGCCATTGCAACTCATACCTTGTTGCCATGCATGGGATGAGGTGGAGGACTTGCGCATGCGCACGCACGCACGCACGCACGCACGCACACACACACACACACACACACACACACAAATGTAGGACATTCACTACAAACACAAGAGAAAGACATGTAGTCTACTTTCTAATATACCATACACAAACAAACACAGTGACACAGAGCCTCATCTTTCTGTGCTCTCCTCCACACTAACGTAACAGTGACAGCCAGTAGTCTACTGTGATACAGGGAAATGGAGAGGAGGTTTTAATCTAAATACGTTGGTATCAGTGGGATCAGAACATATGACTGTGAGCGTATATCCAGTTTAGACAGACCACATAAACAGGAGGAGAGATATACAGTTGCTCACATGACTGATTGCGTGTGTTAGCATACATATATATTTCCCCGGCTTCATTCAAAGCTCAATTCCACACTTCAACAATAACAATAACCCATGCTATGTCGTGTTGCTGTGAAGTGGATATTACAGGCCAATTCAAGCACTGTATGTTTTCTGTCTTCTTCGTATTGTCACGTCGTTGTCATTTAGCCTAGCAACATTTTTCAATTGACTACCACCGCTCCATAATAATTTTTTTTTTAAAGATATGGAATCTATTTACAGGCGAAAGGGGATTTTTTTAACAAACCTCACATGATTTGTTTTGAGCCCAAACTGGAGGCAAACATTTTTAGAATTTTTCCTGTAACACAAAAAAGGAGAAACAAGGTTGCAAATATTGTGAAAACAGCTTGGGGAGTTTCTGACAACTACTAATTTCACTCCAAAATTTCAAGCACGGTAGTTAAGTTTGAGTAGTGAGTCTTATGGTCGTGCTATGTGGGGTATTATGGTGAACTGCAAACCACACTCTGGGCAACACAACGTGACGTGGTATATGGTTGTTGCTATGGTAACACTGACACACAAAAACCCAATAACGGAAAGAAAAAAGCAGTGTAGGCCTATATATAGCACTTCCTGTTCACAATTCAATGTGTCACATTAAATAGACGGGTGGTGGACTCAAAAGGATGATGGTCCATATAGGCGTCTCAATTTGCAACACAATATAAAGTAAACTGCTAAGTGCCTATTAGTGATTGAGTGGACAAGAGAGTGAATTAGAAGAAGAATGCATAACGGAAAAGTCATCTAAAACGGCAGCAGTGTGTTCATCATATCTTTTTATCTGTATGAGACAATAGCAGACATGGATAAAGAGATCCTTGCACGTTTAGTTAATTTCATCAGGGGATTAAACGTGGTCTCAGCAGTGCCTTCATGAGCCGCTCAGAGATGAGGCTTTTTGTTGCTGCTCTGCTCCCTGCCCGCTCTATACTGACCAGCATTAACCTATTTAGGGCAGCTTTTAGGCCTCTCCAATCGCTCCTATTCTCTTTCACAATTTGGGAGGCCTAATCAATATGGAGTAGAGCACCTGCATGAAAAATTGTGCAGGGGAAAACCACAGAGAGCACATCAAAGAACGCCCCCCCCCCCCCGCCCCGATCACCATTTGCCTGCGAGAGATACCACTCTCCAAATTAATAAAACCTAATACCCAATATGAAGAGCTCATCCCCCCCAAAGGCTAAAACCCTGTTAGAGCAGTTTTGTTTTACCCTTCCCTCTTTCCTGCCTTCGTCTACAACCCCTCATAAAGCTTTATCTAAAGCTAATTATGCTTAAAAACAATGAAATAACTCATCGGACTGGCTTAGCCCGCACAGAGCTTATTGTATAAAGCCTCTTGGCGAGCGAAACCCACGGAAATTATATTGTCACTTACCTAATAATGAAGACAAGTTTGCAGGCACTCTTTGCTCCATTTTAATTCATATTAATTATCTGTCAACCCTCGTTATGGGCGTTATTAAGCTGCATCCGGAAGCAAAACGAGGCTTTTGACCCGAGCCGGAGTTGAAATAAATCTCTCTCTATCATCGGGTGGCTGTGAGCAACCTTAACAAACAACCTGGAGGAAGGAGGTATGTGAGGAGAATTCAGAGAAGCTGACAGTTTGCAAAGTTGTTCATATATTATAAAAAGTCTCTCTATGCAGATTCAGATTTACAGATAGAGGAAATATAATAAAGTAGAAAAAAGAATGGTGCACTTTGTGTTGCATATTGCATTGCTAGTGTACCAGCCCAGTCTAATATAAGGTCTTTTTTCACAGGAAACGTTTTGACATGTAACAGGAAGAAAAACAGGCGCAAATAATTGAATGAATTATGGCTGAGTTCTGTCTGGTCACACAGTCCTATGACCTATATTACTTTATGTCATATAATATGTTTGAGAAAGGGTGGTACACTCCAGACCATAACTTTATTAAGATATGCACCCTAACATCGTTATCGTTTCATCTATATCAACTTCTCCACCCACAGTTATCTTCAACCAATCAATATCCTTTATTTAACCAGGTTCAATTAATTGAGTCAACCTCAATGCAGTGCAACTACGGGTCATGTTGTATTTTGAGTACAATAAACTGCTGATTTGCTCCCAGTGTGCTATCACGATTTCCTTCTGCCTCTACTGCCCCAAAGTCACATGGGTGATCTATTATAAAAAATGCCCAGTCACTATTGTTGTTGAAGAGAAGGTCATGTCCACCAGAAAGTCTGCATAACAACACTGGTTCTAACAGAATTAATGGGCAGTGATTGGCTAATGAGGCTGAAACTGCACCATTCCAGTCAATTTAACCAAACACTCAGCCCTCTCAGTTTGCATTGTGATCACGTAAAAGTACAAAGTATACCTCATTGCTCTTCATGTACCTTCCCCAAGGTCCAAAGTTCTTCACTCGGTGGTTTACTGGACAGTAACTGCAATTTTCATCGACAGATCCTGTGTTCCTAACCTAGACAAACCTTGCTCATCATGCCATGCTCAATCCTCCAGTGTTCACAGTTGCCTTTCTGGCAGCCATATTAGTGGTTTTGGCCCCCCAACCCTCAACTCATTTCAGGAAGAGGGGAGCTATTGTTAAATGATCCGTTCATTCTCTGTGTCTCTGTTGGCTCATCCAGAGATTCTGGTCAGCGGAGGGTGGCTAATCTGCCTTGCTGTCTGTGTTTGTAGGGCTGTAACGCCACTGACTGAATGCTATTTGTATTCCCTATACGCAGCAGTCATACCTACCGGTATAACGGCACGCCTGTCTCTCCACTCTGACTGGCATACACATATCTGCGCTGTCTGCCTGGCTGCTGGATTGGCTCGACATTGATTTTAATTTCTGAACTGCCTGACCATACCCGTCTGTCTGACAGCTTGTCTGCGCAACTCCCCAAACACTTACACATTTGACTAGTTGTCTCTGCCAGAAAGTGAATCAAAGAAACAGGGCAAATCAAAGTTAAAGCTATAATAGTGTGTAACTTCTTTAGCCCCCATGAGAAATTCTGAGTAATGAGTCAACTCATTTGGCAATGGCTTGACCGTAACCGGCCATTAATACGAAAAAGTTTCGCATTATAGCTTTAAATTAGAATCTGACAAAGCAATCACAATGGATTCACTGCATATCATTTCTCTGAAACTTTTTGTCCTTCAATCCAGAGTCATAAACTACTTCAAGTTTGCAGCAGTGATTGAGCACTCAAGGTGCAATCCAGTGCTACTGTGATAATCAGAGTATGGGGAAACTGGCCACAGATAGCGCGGAAATAGATCTCTCAGTGGGGGAAAATTGCATGTGTGGTGCTTGATTATTATTTTCTTATTAGGTTGACAATAGTTCAGAAGAATGCATTGCAGCGAGAGTGAATAGCAGATGGATTTCTGACTGGGATAATGTGCAGCCGAGCCTCTTCCTCCGCATGCTGTCGCTATAAATATTCAGAGCCACAGTCCAGGGGTCGTGTTGGGCCAAAGGAAAGCAGTGGTTATTCAAACAGCGTTTTGCTGACGAGTTGCAAAAGGTTGATATGGGTCATGTTGACAGAATGACCCTACAGCTTGCCTCCAATTCTCCTTCCATCCCTCCTAACCTCCATCTATCCCTCTCCCTCTGAATCATTCTCAGCCTCTGATGCTGTATTCTCTTTCTTCTACCTCTTCATCCCTCACACAAAGCACAACCACAGGACTAGAAATGACCCCGTAACACAGCAACGCATTTATTTTTTTAATTTTAATTTTATTTCTTTATGAGCTTTAGGCAAGCTGTTAGGTCTTTATGCTAAGCCAACAAGCTGCTGGCCTTTTATATATAATAATATTTACCGTACAGATGTATTTGAATACTTTTGGCCATAATTTGTATTTGTTATGCTATATGACATGGTACTCATCCAAGTAACAGCTGAGATGGCCATGTTATGTTCCCTGAAATATCTTAAAATATATCCAGAAGTGTTGTAATCATAGCTAAGACCATTTCGATTCAGCACAGTAAAACTGGTGTGTGTACACAGCTGCTGAACTTTAACCAGCTTGTTTTTTTCTTCAATAAGTGTTGTGATACCTGAGTATTTATTTAAAGGAACAGTTATTAGTAAATAATAAAAGAAAATACATTTTTGGACATACATCCTGTATATAATCACTTTATTTTAGAGAGATGGTGTATCTTTGCGTAGTTGAGCATTAAAGGTGAAGTGAGCGATTTATTTATGTTAATATAAGTGTTAAATCGCTCTTTACTCATACAGTGATCACTTAGTGTGCGCATTTCATAAAGCCGATCTCTTAGTCACCCGCTTTGCATGTAATCGGCAAATAAACTTTTCGGGGATCCCGAAATGGATATCCAATCACAAGAGAGAACGCTACAAACCGGCACCCGTCTCACTGCCGGTGCACTCGCAGAGGGACAGATGGGTGAATGTTTATGTGCCTACAATGGCGGAGCAGGTAAAAATCCTTCCCAATGTCTGTTTCGATGGTTTTCATCATGTTTTATCACACTTACTTATCTGAGATGATGCTTGATAACTCGCTGTTTGAAGACCGCAGTTTATTAATGTGGTGACGTGGGGACGAAGGAGGGGACTGCTAACTGCAGTCAGTGACAGGAAGTTAGCTAAACTGACCATTCCGCTTACTGAACCTTTAAGGCTGAAAGCAGCACCTTTAAGGCTCATATGGAAGTCACCGCCAATTCAAAGTTGTTGACAAAAAAAGCATTATATTTGCCCACTCTGATATTATGTGTGGCCAGTTTTTGTATTACAAGAGCATGGGGGGGGAAGCGATTAATTTCATTTTCATTTTCCTTTATTTATTCTCGAAAGATCAATTGAGGGTTACCCTCTTTTACAATGACGTCGAGACAGATACACAATATACAATGAGAATACACAACAAGCTTACAAAGAGACAACAACAATTAAAACATTCAGATCAATTGAATAAAACAGAACAATAGCCTAATTAAAACAGTTACAAGTGGAGTGGGGCTGATTCAAAATAATAACTTTAAATTGGTTAACAGTTATGAGTGTATTTATTTTAATTTGATGTTGTAGGCTGTTCCAGGAGTCAGGGGCACTGTGGCTAAAAGCAGTTTTACCAAGGTCAGACCGGGCGTATGGAACATATAACATGAGCATTTCAGTTGAGCGGGTTTGATAAAGCCCATCTGAAATATGCAGCATTGTTGTCAAATAGAGTGGCAGCTTTCCGGTCAGGGCTTTATATATAAAAATATGCCAATGTGCATCACGTCTCTCTTTAAGAGAGGACCACCCAACCTTTTCATATAAAAGACAATGGTGAGTGTCATAAGCATCTCCTGTAATGAACCTTAAGGCAGAGTGAAAAACGGAGTCTAGGAGTTTAAGACATGATTGAGATGCATGCCTATAAACCACATCACCGTAATCAAGGACAGACATAAAAACTGCCTCAATAATCCTTTTCCTACTGAACAACGGGAAGGTGGCTTTGTTCCTATAAAAATATCCAATCTTTTGTCGCAGACGACAGACAAGGTTTTTTATGTGAAATTTAAAAGATACTTTTTCATCTATCCAGATGCCGAGATATTTATATTCAGTGACTGTTTCAATTTGAGATCCATTATTTGTATGAATATTAAGATCATTAAAATGTATAGTTCTTGCTCTGGAGAAACACATATATTTTGTTTTGTCTGTATTAAGAACAAGCCTGAGGTCCACTAGACAGTCCTGCAGGGTCTGTCTAGTGGATTAAAGCAATATTTAAAGGTGCTACGAGGAACTTTTAAATGTTTCTGAAACAGTCTAATCTTCCTCTGATGACCATAAATTACATGTAACAGCAAACGAGACCATTAGTGCAAAGAATGCAATTTTTTTATATAGTTTTTATAAATGCCTTTGTCGTGGGTCCCTCACCCTTGAACTATAGCTTGCGTAGTAAAAACACTACCGCTTTTGTCCAAAGGGGATGCACGAATGAACAAAACCTTAAAGTTCCTTGCAGCACCTTTAAGTCATTCATTTACAAGATGATTAAGGTTACAGCTTTGAAAAATCACCCATGTCTCAGCTTTCAGTTTCCTGACATATTCACAATTTCTATACAACTTATCATTCCTATCATGCCTAGGACCTCTGTGCCTTGTCCTCCCTCCCTCTGCTAATTTTTCTCTCCTCTATGTCACCTCTTCAGAAAGCTCTGGCTCAATTAGCCATCTGCTAGCCTGGCCAGAAGCAGCGGCGGCTACGATGTGACCGGCCCCGTTTGATGATGCGACCCCAGGGATCACGACAGGTGAGCTGGCCTGCAATCAGCCACTTTGATCACCCCCCCCCCCCCCCTTACCTACTGCAAAATAACCAGTTTACCACAGGGTTACCACTAAACCTATTAACCTGTTAGCCTGTAAAGCCACCGCACGGAAATTGGGTGCTGGGAGGACAGGATGTAATGTGACACAGGGGACTTCCAGGATACATGTTTGCCTGTGTGTTACAGTCATCACAACCTGTAATCATGAACATAATCCAAGAGATTACTATTTGAAATACCACCTCAGCGTCTTTTCACTCTCAGGTCCTCACATTTCATTCTCTGTCCAGAGGCCTGGCTTTTACTGATAGCGTTGGTGTTGTTGTTTTTTTGGCTATCTGAACTCATTACATCACCGCCCCCTTTTCACCGCAACATAATGGGAAACACATTAAGGCACGTGGAAATATCTCCAACGTGCATCAGTGTATGGCAGCCCGAGAGTTCACCTCTGCATGAGAGAGTTTGTGTGTGTGTGTGTGTGTGTGTGTGTGTGTGTGTGTGTGTGTGTGTGTGTGTGTGTGTGTGTGTGTGTGTGGGACGAACAGGCCGCAATTACAGAGCTGCTAGTCGCCCCGCTGATTGTGCGGTTAATTGTTTTTTTTCCTCTGGACTGGATTTTTTCTTTTCATGTTTTTTTTTTCTCCACCTTTCCGGGGACTATATTTGAGTGTTCTCAGCTAATTAAAATATCAAAGATAAAACAACATTCCCTAATGGCTTAACAATGATTATGTAGTTTTTATTAGTGTCACTGAAAAGCTTAACAGCGGCCTCATGGTGTCTTTCAGGACAGAAGGCTATAGCTTACGTTGTCACATTAGGGAGTCGGCTGTAATGAAATGACTACAGCGAGGATTTAAAAAGTGAAAAAAAAAAAGATCTTAAAAGTCTTTTCATGCCATTTTGCTGCTATAATACGGGAAATGGTGGTGCCAGTTTCAGCTGTACTGAGCACTTGGATTCAATTACACTAGGCTACACTCAAATGGGATAAATGCAGAGAAAAAAAGAGGGCAGAGAAACGAGGGGGGATGAATCTGTTATTTGCATCGACACACAGATCAGTGCCGTGCGAGATTTATCTTTGAATTATATGCTGTACTGAGAAAATCTAAATCCTGCTACTGCACTGTTCTAACAAGGTCCTGCAGTGATGCAAGAAATACATCTGCACAGGGAGTTTCAAATCACGTGGTGCACACAACGTTTTCAAGGCAGCAGGAGTGTATGGTTTGGAGTAATTAGGGGAATAAGTGTAACTAAAGCCTGAGCAGTGATAGTAAAAAGACAAAGACAGCCCCACGTTCAGACACTCCAACTCCAAGTCAAACTCAGTACTGTTAAAAAGGGTCACTTCACCAATTTTACACATAAAGATCAGCATTTACTCCTAAAACTACTGTGAGTATTACTATTAGATAGGCCGACTTGCATTATGGATATAGAAGGAGCCAGGGTTTTGGGTGGTGTGACTCAGACTGTTGGCTTAAAGTCAGGATTTGTCAGATTGCACCATTTTGATTTTGACCGATCATTTTTTTAAGGAAGAGTCCGACATGTTGGGATATGTACTTATTCTTTGCTTGCTTGCATAGAAGTTAGCTTAGCACTAAACGAGGAGAAGCAGCTTTTAGTTTTTATGCACCAAATATCTGGAACAAACTCCCAGAAAACTTGAGGTCTGCTGCAAACCTCAGTTCTTTTAAATCGAGTCTGAAGACTTTTCTGTTTCCATTTTAACCTGTACATTTTATTCTATTTAAATGTTTTACTTCTTTTCATTCGCTTTTAAATGTCTTCTAATGTTTTATGTATTTTAATCTTGCCCCTGTAAAGCACTTTGAATGGCCTTGTGTTTGAATTGTGCTATATAAATAAACTTGCCTTGCCTTGCCTTGCCTTAGCACACAGACCTGAAAATGCAAAACAGTTAGCCTGGCTCTGTCGAAATGTCACAAAAATCCACATACAAGCACCTCGAAAAGCGCAAGAATGAATACTTTATATCTTACAAAGCCTACGGGAAAACAGTGTAAAAAAAAAAACATGGCACATAAACTTCACAAAAAACTACACATTGTTCACTTTACTCTTCGTTTTTGGTACAGATTAGACAATACAGCTTTAGAGGTAATATCAGGCGTATTCTGTTCCCTTTTTGTTACCCGCTTTCGTTTTCAGTCTTTGTGCTAAGATGAGCAGATGCCGATGATATGACTGTAGTATCAACCTTCTCATCTAACTCTCAGTGTTAGTAAAAGTGTCTGTGTATATCCCAGGATGTTAAATAATTATTTAAAAAGTTTGCCTCTCAACGTTTTGGAAATGCATTACATGGTGTGCCTCTTGGAAACTGCGGACACAATAAATAACCATGAGTTATTAAAGGTCACACGCCGATAAACTTCAGCGTCTCTTGAACACAACTTTAAGCCTCCTCCTTGTAACCCTGGATATTTAACCCTCCAAAATAAAGCGCAGTACATCTACAACTATATCTTGGCAAGCCTCACATGTTAACTCTGAGCGTCCTGATTTTATATATTAGCACATCATTCGGAGCTACTCTACTCTCAGTGTATGCATGTCATGAATCCGTAAGTGTCTCTAATTTTGGATTGAGAAAAGGAGAGCTGGCGCAAGGTCACCCCGGCTGTGTTCTTAATCATCAGCTGGTCTGGATGAGGTTAAGAATGGAAATTGGTTTGGCTCTGAAGTGAATCTATTATCATATCTCCTCACCCCTACTTTTTTTGTTCCCCGTCTCTGTTCGACACCGTTTTTTACATCTCACTCGCTCCCCTTGTCTATACGTCTTTTCTTTGTCATTCACTCTTTTTTTCCTCTCACACTCGCCTTTTCTCTATAGCTCTCTTTCTCTGTGATGTAAAAACTGTCTCAGCATATTGATAATGGGATTTATTCAAATAGCCCCCCCCCCCTCCCCCTTTTTAAGCGAAGGACATTCTCTTTGTCATCTGCAGTTATTATATATGGAATCATGTAGGTGTCTGCATTATTCCTCTTTTGTATAATCCTCAAGACACGTGCTGACCAAGAATCAGATGCTATTCTCTGTATTTTTCTATTAGCTTTGCCGTTTGCAAATTATCCCTCAGGTTTTTGGAAAGGACGGGAAAAAAATTCTGCTTATAGCTTAAAAAAAGGCTTCCATTCTCCCATCCTGTTCGCCGACCAAGGGACAGTTTGCAAACAGCGTGAGGTTTTGCTCTCACTACAGACACTTGGTTGGTTTACTAGGAGCCTGTCGGAGTGACTGACTGACAGTGCTTTGTTAGAGTGATTAAACCATTGCGTGTAATTAGGGGGCTGTATCACGGCTCAATTCACACCTGCTGTAGCATCAGAAAGATGAGGACTCACTATCAGAATTCATATTCCTAAGGTCTGGAACTTTAAGTACAGAAGCAGTATTGTCCATCACTAAATAAGTAGGAAACTGCAATGGTGGGAGTGTGTGCAAACATCCAGTGCAAAAAACTAATAAAATAAAGACATCCTTCATGTTTAGTAGTGCTTTCTAATCACCAATTATCACACTGATGATAGATTAGGGTTCGGTCATTCCATCCTATCAATTCATTCCACTTTATATATTGAGTAAGCCCTGCACGAAGAAAGAAAAAAAGTGAATCAATAAACCAATGCAATAAAGCGAATGCATTGAATAATAGCATGTGAGGGGAAATCAGATGCTTGCTGCAGGAACTAAATAAAACACATTGATTAAAAAAAAACCTGTGGGTGTGTGTTCATTTGTTCACACTGATTATGACGCTGCACACCGGAATAATATAAGAACGGGGAGGGAGGGAGAATCAACCAAACAAAGTGTGATTTCAATCAAATGCTTCACCATCCGATGCATGTGGTATTATGCTAATACAGAAGAGAGGTGACGCAAACTGATGCAAACTAACACTTGTTTTCATCCTTGATTAATCTGGCGATTCTTTTTCCAGTGAATCCATTAATTGTATGGTCTATGAAGTGTCAAAAAAATAACATTTCACAGAGCCGAAGGTGACATCTTCAAAGGCCTCATTTTGCTCAAATATTTAAGAGGTTCCATTTACAGTGAAATATGTCAATACAAAGCAGAACTCATTGAGAAGCTATAGAACTGGAGTTTGTTTGGTTTCTATGCTCCTGCTACAGAGGATGACACTTGTCACCTTCAAACAGCACTGACTGTGTTGTGTGCAGAGCCAGTTGCATCGCTAAGGGAAAGGAACAGGTCTGTCCAAACTCATGCTCGTCACATGAAAACACTCGTCTCAAACCGGCAGAGAGATATTCTCTCGCCCCTCACTAGGAGAAGTTTGTTTTCCCCAACAACATCAGAGGATTGTCTCCACAAGGACTTTTTATTTATCGACTTGGATTCGACACGCACCTTTAGAGGGTTGTTATACAGTCCACATCTGTCCTGCATCAGCAGTGCAGGCTTTGCAAAAGCGTTTGGCAGTGCATGGAGCAGCAGGGCAGGAAGTGGATGGGGTGCGGAGAAAAATTTCATAGTGTCAAGTGAAGGCCAGAGAAAACATTAACCTTTCATTGCCGCAGGAAACAGAGTTCTCTAAAGGTGAAATAGGCCTGTACACCTTAAGGTAGTTGGCACACAGTCAAAACAGTGGGTGTAAAAAAGCGCCTGATTAAAAAAAAACATGTTTGGCTTGACTTTTGTTTAGTATGGGGTCTGCTGGGGCTTGTGGAGTTGACTTTGTCTTTCGACACATCTGAGAACAACCTGGGAATCCAAAAACTTTTAAAATTCTAACTTACTTAGCTTACTTCACACAACTGCTATTAATGTTGACTTTTCTAATATCACAGCTATTTGCCAAACCAAAGCAGTTAAGTTACTTTATTAGTCAATTGCTACATTGAAATGAGTCTTTTTAGCATATCCCCTCTGAAGTTGGCACACTTCGAAGGGGGTCAGAGCACAGGGTCAGCCATAGTGCAGTGCCCCTAGAGCAATTTGGGGTTAGGTGTCTTGCTCAAGGGCATAATGGTAGTGGTGGTGGGTACCGTACATGTAATATGAGCCACGACTAGTTTTTACAAATAAAACCCTCCTGTCTGGTGCCGGGGATCAAACCAGCGACCGCATGGTTACTGGTTGGCCACTCTTCCTCGAGGCCATCCTACCAGCCCTACGCAGTGTGATTGCATGTCAAACAATGATATGCGTGGATGTTAATTGTTACATTGAAGCCAATTGATTTTTGGTGGAGAGTAATATCGAGTCCCTCTACCTCACCTGGCAATTGACTCTGGTAAACAAGACCTGACACTGAAAGTAACACAGGAAACAGAACTGACACAGGCAACCTGAACAATAAAAGATGTTCGCTACTGTAATTGCGATGAACATTTTTCTTCCTACTGTGCAATTTCTCTGTCGGCAAATGCATCACTTTGATATGTGCGTAATCACAATGCAAATGGCGGAACCACAGGCAAAGCACAGTGACCTTTGCCAATCCGATTATGTTCGCGCAACATGTTTCCCTCAGTCATTCTGAGACGTTACCATATGTTCCCACTGTGTTGAGCTAGTCACTAGAGGTCCATTCATTTCCAACAGAGCTCAGTGAACAGAGAAACTCCGCCAACATCATGACAGAAAGCAGACTTGTTGGCCAAAAATAGTTGGCCGCAATGAAGGGAGCAACTGGGAGGAAAAACAAATGATAAAAACAAAGTTGGTGGAAGACTAACTGAAGTGACACACTTGTTCTAAAAGTTTAAATGCTTTTGATTAATGCATAAACAGTTGATTAAAAGACACTATAGTACATGAAGTTATTTGATTAAAAACAGGCTCAATTTGGAAAGCATCTTCTACAGCTCCGCTCTGTCTTTTTAATGTTTGACCTGTGTGAATGTTTATCATTAGCAAGTCAAAACATAACTCCTGTGATTTAAAATAACCTTCAGCAACTTCACTGCAAATTTCTTTGGGCTAAAACATTTGTTGTCACAAATAAAGCCAAAAATAGACAAAGTTATCAAAAACTTAAAGCCACAGTGAGATTTTGTGTCTAGCTTAGGGAAACAATGGCGAGCTTCTGGGCAGCACAATCAGTTGTTTGAAAAAGGAGGATCACATACATACACCAAATATGAACTAACATTTCAGTGCTATACTTTGTGTTATTTTTGGTTTTGGCCGCTCTAATTGGCTTTGTTTCAAGTTGTGGTAAGTCGCTTTTATTTCTCTCAGGTGTTAGTGGGGACCAAAACAGTGCTAGTGTGTGAATATTGGTCTTACATTCGTCATGGTACATTTCCCTGTGGAAAGATTGCAAAATGCCATTAAACAACATCTGTTTAAAAGGATGGTTGTATCGCTGGGGGTGGATGGTAACACATTATTATTCCAAAAGAAAGAACAAAAAGTAGCAATAAATGAGAAACTTTGTAGCTACAACCATAATGCAATCACATCCTCTCACACTTAGCATCATCGTGCATTTGTGCAACACTGTAGGTGAGAAGTGTGTTATTTATAAATGATCTTAATCAACACATGCATGCCTAAAATATAACAAAACCACCTCATTATCCACATCGTTTGATCCAAAGCTTTTTCTTTGCCTTTAAGAGGATAATTGCCCCGACATGCTATCAAGCTGGCACGGCCAACAACCCCCTGCTAAAGTAGCCATGGTTCCAAAAAGAAATATTGGTGAAAACATGCGGTCTGATAATACAAACAGATGCCACAAGAAAAGGCGTCACATCCTAAACATCGGTTACTGACAATTTACTTGATTTCATACTTCTTCTGCGATTGAATGAGCTGGCGAAGATATCAATAGCAGGAAATAGCATGATTCACTGCACTGTAATTAGAGATTTGGGGCGAGATGAAAGGAGAAGATTTGCTCCCTTGACACGGGTCACCCACAGGGAAACACAAATACTATCTAAATGTCATCAGTCACACTGTAGCTATACGAAGCCTTCTGTGCAAATGTGCGCAATGAATTCATTATTTTCATCTATTTTCATCTCGGCGCCATTATGACTCTGTCAAAGGAATGTGACTCACAGGAGAAGAGAAATTGGAGCTAATTAAAAAGCAAAGTTAAAAGTCACAGCCAGAGAAAGTATTACATTTTTATTTTATTTTTCTAAAACAAGAAAGGCACTCCGGAACAAACAGTCCAATATTAATTTGTTGGAGTAGATTTCGTCGACGATCAAACGGGACAACCTCTTTATTATATGTGACGAACTGGTAAATTGAAAGCTATCTTGCTGCTTTATCTCTCCTCGTCGGACTTGGTGGCTGAAGCTATCTGAGCACAGATCAGTAATTACTGCGGGTTGTCAACAATTTATCACTGAGGTCCACAGGGTTTCCCGCATAGAGGCTGGACGTGATTGCATACATGCACGCACCCACACACACCCACACACACACACACCCACCCACCCACCCACACACACACACACACACACACACACACACACACACACACACACACACACACACTAGAGCATAGACACACAAATGTACCCGTTTAAACACAGTTGCACTCAACGTCACACACGTGCAGAAAGCCTTAAAGACACACAGGTGTCAGTGTGACAGTACATTACCTCTTTGTCCTTCGTGATAGTGCTGAGTGCCTTTAGGAAGGTTTTGTATGGCTCTTTCAGACACACACACACACACACACACACACACACATTCACACACTATTACACTCTCTCTCACACATACCCCCACAGGCATTAATTTTCTGAATTGTTGGTGAAGTGGCCAGCAAATTGGTTTCTATAAATATCTCCTTTTTTTCTTCAATTCAATTAGCATTCATTTTGCAGGTAAACAAACCTCCCTCCCTCTTGGCGCTACGCAACATTAACATAAAGAGCTACAAAGGGAAGACAAATGTTGCCCATTGATACATTTTTTACCGAGTGCAGATTTATTGAGCCAGCATGACATCAAGTCTATTTATTTTTTAACTCGCAGTCGGGGAAAAAAACGGTTGTCAAATTGTCAGCAGCTCATCACAATAATATGTTAAACAACACTGCAATCCATCATCCAACAGCTAAGGTCATGCTGTAGGTCATATCCTGTGCGGTTCACGCCTCTCGCCGCATGCACACAAACCCTACCATCGCCGCGCTGTTCAAATTTGATTGATGAAAAGTGACAACAGCATCAGTGTTTTTAATTATTAATAGGGGATGAGTCCATGGGAGTCATCTCTCAATCCTCCCACAAAGGTAATGGGGTTATTTGTTGTGGTGGAGGCCCTTAAACTTTGATTCATTTGACAACCGTCCCTCGTGAAAAGTGCTACAGCAACGGCAGGTAGATAAGACGGCTATTTCCAGTGATCCGGTGACATTGACCCGTCTCACAGGACAAGCGCACGTGCCCTCAAACCACTCACATTCACAAACACAAGCAGCACACACACACACACACACACACATTACACATTACAACCGATTTCATCCTGCAGCCAGTGTTATTCCTCGTATTGAGATACTGACCCTACAGAGTTGAAGGTCAAAGGGTGACCATGTTTTCAATTGAACATCAGTTGGACTAAATAATATAATAAAATACACACATAAAGAGGTTAAATGTAAAGGTTTAGTGATCCTACCGTAAAATGAAACGTCAACACTTGTAACTGTAAATGCAGTCTCACATGTTAGCACACCTTGTTTTCCATTCATGGCTTCTGTCATGCTGCACAGGGGTGGGTAAGGCACAGCGCTTCAATCTGTGCTAATTACCACCCTACTGTGAAGGTACAGTGTACTCCCAAACCTTTTCACTGCTCCTCTCACAGGGCTGCAGGAGCCCGGAACAAATTAGACTAATAGCTGGAAAGTGCCTTCTAAGCAAGTGGCAGAGGTCGGCTAGCTGGAAACACGCTCAGGTGCCCTGGACAAGGACAAGGCAGAACATGGCTCATGTCATTGACAGTAGATACGCCTGAAGGTGAAGTGCTGAATCAAAGGCAAATCAGCATAATATCAAAGTGTCAGAAACTCTACAGCACAAATTGGATTTTTACAGTTAAAATTCATTAATGGAAGCACTGAATTGATGTCTGCCTGTGTTAGTGCTGCTACACTTCAAGCTTAACATGCACATTCTTACTTATTTTTTTTTTAAACAATTGGTCACTGAGTTCAGACAAATGGTAGACAAAAGCAGATTCCTAATTTTTAGACCACCACCTGTCCTGTTTATTGACAAACATCTGTAAGAACAGATACTAATTAACAAGTTAGTTATATGGCTCCCATACGGGAGCAGAGAGTGGCCGTTTAATTTTTTTTTAAGTTCAGTTAAATCGCTTTATTTGTCAATTGAAACACACACATGCAGTGTAAGTTACACACACACACACACACACATTCCAATCGAAATTAAATTTTCGCTCACCCCTTCCTATATCTCTCTAACACACATGCATTTGGAAGGGGATCATCGCTCAGGATCTGCGGCGGGGCCGTGACACTGGAGCAGTTTTGGGGTTAAGTGTCCCACTCAAGGACACATGGTAGAGATGGTGGGCACCATAGATGCAATCCCAGCAGTCCCAGCTCCACAAATCACACCTTCCCGTCCGGCACCGCGGATCCAACCAGCGGCCTCTGGTCAGCCCCCTCACGTCACCTGTAGGCCATCCTACGACCCAAGGCAAGGTGGGTGAAGTGTCTTGCCCAAGGACACAAGTTCACACAACAACCATGACACAAGTGGCACGGCGGGAATCGAACAGTCAACCCTTCGATCATTGGCCGACCCGCTCTACCACCTGAGCCACAGTTGCCCCAGAACTTCCCGTTTCTCAAGATCACAAGACAATCAACCCATCACAACAAAAGGCTGTTTCCTCTTGTGTTCATTGTGTCATGATCTTGAGAAAACAAAGCTTGATTTCACATGATCACAAGATAACGGCACTTAATATTACAAACTAAACTAATACAAAATAATATACGAGCATGGCCGCTCTGGGCTTCCGTACCTTAGCCATGCAAATGTTGTTAAACTTGATAGCTGGTCAAGATAATGGTCCCAGCAGCGGGACTATTTAATCCCCTGTTGCTTTAATTTATTTATGAATATTCCCCTCACATTAGCTTCCCATTTCCTATTTCGTGATAGGTACCCATATTTAATGTCATTTCAGCTTTAAAATCTCATTACCAGTGTGTTACTACATGCTATACAAACAAAGCCAACGTGAAAAAGCAACCAGTAAAATCCATCTCTGCCTGTCTAAGATCACGCCGCCATCTATTTGTGTATCCCTCAAAATGCATCAGAAAACCAAATTAAAAGTCATATCTTGTGCTCCAGGCATCCCAATATTATTTCCAATTAGGGAGAGAATTACTGCCAGCGATGTGTTACATTTGTAAAATGGTGAGCTGCATTACCATCACGGAAGGATACATTAGGTACAAGAAGAACTAGTTATTGTGTAGTTATTTATACTGCATATTCATGTTTATCTCACCTGCTGAATTGGCGCAGACTGTGCTCGGCAAGAGCCCTCATTTTTGTCAAGCCAAAAAAAAATATCAGCTCTGAAAATATCTTTCTCTTAGAAAAGATAATCATTTTAAAAGTTAATTTATTTTAGATTTTACACTGTGTTATAAGCTAGCTATAATATAGGATCCACTGCTGCTGCTTCTGGTAGTATCATTCACAGAGGATTTGAAAAAGCAGGTGACAGTGAAAGCAGCTGCCTGTTGCACCTGCTTGATATGTATTGAGTGATAGATGAGGGTCAAATATTGTATGTCTGACACTAAAATGGGTCTTTATTTAGCTGCACCATGGAGGTTTGTACTTGGTTCATTAGGTCAGTTATCTCATTTCAAGTGCCCCCCCCCTAAATGTTGCTATATTCTTCCCCCGAGTCCTCTAGAAATGTTCTTTTTCCATTGTCAAATGGCCTTTTAAAATTTGCATTTATAAGAGCCGAAACTATTCAAGGCCATAGCTACCATTGAGGACACACAGGTCATGTCCTTAGAAATACTATTGAAATTAGAGGAGGAGATTTCATTCTAACACGCTTCGGATTCTAGACTTAATATTGTCGGGAAAATATAACTGAAAGTAAATTAAACTAAATATTTCCCCAGGGATAATTTCACTCAGTGTCATAATTCATAATCTTTAATTTATGTAAAATATCTTTAATTCAAATGTAGTTGCCTCCGTAATTCTCACTTTAATTTTTCATTCTTTTTTTTTGTTCTTTTCAGCCATCAACATTTCCCATCATCCTCTGTTGGTTAGTCAGATATAGTCATTTTCACATTTTTGGTTGCAGTCACTCTCCTTTTGCACTGATTTGTAGGGAAAGCTGTGGGTGAAACTGATGCACCACTAGCACTTTGTTACACATACTGGGCACATGTTATTTCAGGCACCCTTCCATTTAGCTGCTTTAAGTGTCATTGTCAGAGACCAACCTATAGTCAGGGCACTTAACTCACAAGTCCTGGGACTGGTTTGACTTTGGTGCCCATGATTATGTGTGGCATACAGTGCAGTCATTTTCAGGAAAACAATCCAATTACAAAAACTCCCCTGTTTGACAACCTAATAAACTTCCTCTATAGGAGGTCATTTCTGTTAAAGAGAATCATTTTTAAAAATAAACTTCAGTTCCCTCCTGGCCCCCTGTGGTTATATTTTTTGCCATCAATAATAACAAGTGTCAATGTCACAGATGATGATACCCATTGCGGTGCCATTAATTCCGGCCCTGTCTTATTATTTCCTCTTTTTCTTCTCTCACTCATCTTTCTGTGCCTTTGAAGTCGGAGGTCTTTTTGCCTTCTGCAAATGCCAACATGGAGCGTATTGTCACCAGCTGTTTTTTCTTTCTCTGCACTTTTCCATATCTCGTCTCTCGACAGGCTGCCGAGCCAGAATTATACAGCAGGTCAGCGCTAATGAGTGGCTTCGGAGCCTTTTCTCATATTTATCGAGCTGAACCTGCTGATCCCTTTCCCTCTCCAACCTTCAAACTATTCAGTTTGTTGTCTCAAGTTTTAGAAGCTTCCTCACTCTGGCTCAAACTGCCTCCGACTCTTACCTGACACTCAGCCTTCAGACTCCAACTCCAGACTTCTGCCTTTTAATGTATCTTAGCGGAAACTTTAGAAGGTTATATGAAGATGTAATGGGGCAGACTCGGTCCACCTAAGACGCCTGCTATACTGGGACTTTCTTTGACGTTTTTAAGGTCTTTGTTTCTGAAAGTAAAAGTTTAGAAAGGAATATTTTATTTGGATTAATAATAAGTATTCAAGCTTCTCACCCTACTGTGAGATATTTTAGTCACTATACTTGTAGTGCCCAACTTTATGAAGACCTAAACCCCTTTTCCACAGATCTTTTTTTCTTTTCTTCCAGCAGTCCCGAGGAAGAGGATTGACTTCAGTTACTGAATATGGGATATAACTGTACTAATATGGAAATCTCGTAAAAAATGTCACCCTAAGCAGACAAATGAGATTTTGCTCTACAAGAGAAGATTGTTTTGTTTTTTTCAATTGTAAGGTAATGGAGGATATATCCTTCCTCTTCTCTGGGAGACGAGGGGATTTGCTTTCACTGAAATTCTTTCCGATCTTGTTCCAAACCCATTTGCCAGGTCTAAATTCTCCTCGCTTGCCTCTCCGAGGTCGGATTTACCCAAACTCCCTTGATCATTTCTTCCGATCCATTACCCGGCATGCTGATGTGTTGTGTTGTTTGCGGCTAGCGCACAGCTGCGTCTGCTGCAAAAACATACAATCAACCGGAGGCGGCCCTATCAGACACAGAAGAATTTATTTGGTAAACAGGGGTTTTTATTTGATTTCCTGTTGTGCCGTGGCGTACAGTATAGTGGAAAACAATATTGTGTTCATTAGTTTATGTGCATTAGCAAAGGAGTCTAATGGTTTATGCATACGAGGCCAACAGCGGAGGGCTCGGATGATTTAGGGTGATGCACATTTTATGGAAATCAAAGCAAGAAATAAGAATAGTTCTTGTAATGCACAGACGCTTCCCCTCCTCCTGCTTTTTTCTGTGTACCGCAGTTGTCAGCCAAGAAAATTCTGCAGCCTCTCCCTCCCTCCACCAACCTCTTTCTCCTTCGATCTTTCTCTTTCACCTTCCCTCCATCCCCTTCTCTTGTTGCTGTCAGAACACATTAGGACGCTGCTAACGAGTGACTTAAATTAGGATCCCCTGCAGTCCTACCCAGGTGTGGGTAATGAGGTGGGAAGACTGGAGATTGGGGGGCTCCTCCTCCATTCTCTCGCTCCCTACACAGGAGAGCAACACATCAAAATGTCACCCTGCGCGCCTTAAGATGTAACGAGGTTACAAGCCGCTAATGTGATGGACAGAATGAGTGAAAAACCCCACACACTCCAACCTAAAGACCGACACTGTTGGACTTGTGACAACTGTTGTTCCTTATGTACTGCCGTGGATGTATGGAAACTTAACAGCGGTAAGCACCAACGCAGACAAGCGTAATGATATGGAAATTGGAGTGGAGAGTTGGTGAGATGCCGTCAAGAGCTCTCTTCTCAAGGCCATCAGTTAGATCTGAGTGCTGGGCGGCTGATGGGCTGTGATCTGTTATCGCCCCTGTGGCCTGGCCTCTCACAGACAGGCTAAATAGGTGGTCTCCCTCCACTGAAGGCGGAAATTAATCTGGCCTCAGATCCCTGCTCCTTTTCAGCTCCCTCTAACACCCTGCCTGTCTCCCGCTCCTCCCTATCCAGGTCATCTCACTTTGTTTGACGCGATGTGACGGGTGTGAGCAGCAGATGTGTGTGTGTGTGTACTTGTAAAAAATGTTTTTGTCAGAGCCAATTTGAGTTTTGGACCTTATATGAGTGAGGATATTTTTGGAGAGAGAGGACATTGTTGCCGTTTCACTCCTCAGGACAGGCCTTATTAGGGGTGTTGGAGGGTTAAGACTAAGTTTCAAGGTTCAGGATAGAATTTTAGGTAAGGGTTAGTGTGGGGTTAGGGTTAGGGTAAGAGGCTAGAGTATGCATTATTTCGATGAGTGTCCTCACAAGTATAGCCCTACAAACGTGTGTGTGTGTGTGTGTTTGTGTGTGCATACGTGGGTATGTAGGCCTTTATCTAAGTATGTAGGCCTTTTTATTAAAAAAACTACAGATTGATCAATTGCAGCACAGTTTTATTGAAACCAATTACCTTGAATTCTTTCTTGGGCTGATTTGATGCTCTGAAGCTTGCAGAGTCAGCTTGAACAGCCTGGGACTCACATATTGTTCCTGCTCTTCATCTCTGTCCATCAAGCAGCCGCCACGACTTATCAACATCAACAGAGGCCTTGGCGGAGTGACATACAATCACAAATGATGGCCATCTGCCTTTGCATGAAAGTTTTTGAGAAAACTAATCCGATTACCATCTCGTCTCGCTGCCTCAGCGTATTTTACTGGTCCAGGAGCTTTTCACTGTTTGCATTACGGGCGGTGAAGCGGCGGCACGGACGTGGACTTTCCATATATACATGTAATAAGGTTCACTGGTTGTCTTGTCTGTCCGCTGGCTTGTACAGCTGTCACTCCCGACACATACACGGCTTCTCCTCTCTGCGTTTGCACTCTTTCATTAAACCTTTTTCAGGGAGGCTTGCTGTGTGAGGATAATAACGTTAAGTCAACTACTGGGTGGGTATCGCTCACAATGCTGCAGCAGACGCGTGGCTGCAGTGTAACCCACAGGTCTCACAGAACCTGATGAGAATTGCCACAAAAAAAGAAAAGAAAAACACTGCCATTTAAACACACAAATGAAACATCAATAAAGCGTTACCCACAAATTATTCACAAGTAGTGAAGTTCACTGAATTGTCTATGTTCAGATAATGTAGCTGGAGAGGTTAAGCTTAGCTTAGCATTAAAACCTGAAGCAGGGGAAAACAGTGTTCGACCGCTCTCTCGACCTGACAAACATATTATATGCCTTGTTTTCTTTGTACTGAATGTAAGAGGGGTTCTATTCCTTCTACTATTTGGTTCCCTTAAAAATCCAGCAGTGTAAGTTTACAGGCACAACAGATAAATCAGTAGGTAGATACTGCTAGCTGTGTATTTTCTATTGGAGATATTACAGAGGTATAGCCGTTTAGCTCGGCGCTCTGCAAAATGCTCTAAATGGACTTCCTTTAATCATAGGGAATGTGACTGCAAACTATTTTTCATGCTACTACAAAAAGAGTACGACCGAGAGCAACTTTTGTCAACAAATGGCAAAGTGGATTTGGGGAGAATTGGGAAGACCTGGATATAATCCGTATCTGTGATCTCTCGACAATCTAACGCAGTGTGAACTGTGAAGATATGTGTTGAGGTAATAAATGTTACGGATTACAACCGAGATCCATCAAAACACCACAGGACCAATCTGTCCTGCCAGAGCCTCTCTGCCAAAGCTTATTGGACTAGCTCCAGAACGTTGTTGGGGAGCAGATCTGTCCCCCGGTAGCCCCTGGTGCTTTGTCTCCCACTTGAAACAGCTTCCGCCTCCATAGCCTGCTCCCTTTCTGACTCAAAACTAGCCCTGTGGAAAAGACAGAAGTGATTTGGTGTCTGCCTTCGTCTCAGGTACATCCTACAAATCCCCACCCCTCCTCCCTCCACTCTCTTCTACTGCAATCCACTGCCCACTCAAGCAGCTGTCAAGGTGAGGCGCTTTTTACATGGTGAAGCTCCAATGCCCTTGTCCAATTTCACTTTGGAGTGAAGCTGGGCTGAACATGCCAATCCTGATATTACCAAACAAATTAAATCACGCGGTTGGACGCGGAGGACAGAGAGAGAGAAAAAAAGAGAGAGAGAGAGAGAGAGATGAGGATTCTGGGAAGGATGGGTGCAGGGCAGGTGAGGCGGGGGGGGGGGAGCACTTGTCAACCTGGCTGAGCAGCACTCTGCCTGCTCTGATCAGGACATTCCTAGGGGAAGAGTCATTAATTGGCTCAGGATGGAGGGGAGCACTGAAGGGAGACGGCTCTGTTGCTGCCGGCCATGTCCATGACAAAGCCATGATGGCGGGCAATTAAAGGCCTTATTAGAGATGAAGCGGCCTCAGGAGCTGCAGGCGAGGTATAAGGACCCTGGCAGTCGAGCTGAGAGAAAATCATCTATCTGGAATAGGTTGATGTAACTTAGTATTTCTGGGCATGATTGATTGTTAGGTGGTCCTTTCTTCCTATTCCAATGGTGATCGTGAGCGTGGTGCACAATCGTAGTTACAATGCGAACAGGCTGATTTTTTTATTAAGTATAAGATCCTAGCTAATAGACACAAAGCACAGCTGAGGATTTTAAGTATACGGTTGTGAAACAAAGAACTGGACAATCGGAAGTTTGGACTGATAGTGGCGCTACATCCAAAGTGAAGGAATGGCCAATTCTCTTCAAAGCTCATTCTCTGGTGGAACATGAATCGTAAGCCCTACATCTCAATGTGATGTGATGCGATGAGATCCTCCCCGTCGTTGTTAAGACATATCACTTGAATGTCAACCAAACCTCGGTGGCACTACATGAAAAGTCAGTGGGTCCCCAACGTCATTAGCAATCCAACCTCTTGGGGAAATACATGTCTGTTCAGAATGAAATGCCAATCTATCCAGTCATTTATGGGGATATTTCAGTCTGGAACTGAGAGCTGGACCAAGTGTTGGACAGACAGAGCCATGTTTCCATCCCTATTGCTCCTTGTGTGGCTTTACATGGAGTGATTATATCACATGTATCAAGGCTACAAGGCACGTTTGGCTAGCCTGGCTCCGCCCGCCCGCCTACTTCCGGCCAAATTTAATTTTCCCTCAGTCAGTAGTCAGTCTGGGTGTACAGTGCATTTCCCAGCTTTTGCCGGAGAATCTACAGTCGTCCAATCAGCGAACAGAGCGAGTGGCTGAGAACGATGACGTCGAAGTCGCGCTCCAATTTCAGTTGAATGCTGCGTTCCTTTATACTCGGAAGAAGGAGATTTCCGAATTGGTAGTTCCGAGTTCCGACCTGTCTGTGTTCCAGTGCATCTGCTCGCGAAAGTATGGACACCTAAAACCTTTCTCATCCAAATAACTAAACGTTAGGCTCTAGCAAGTTACCGTTGCCAGGTACCGGTAGATCCATAGACTACAATATGTAGTGAAGTCGGAAATTTCCGAGTTCCCTGTCCAACTGGAACGCACCGTCAAAAGCCGGCTCATGACACACGTGACGACCAAACGTGATGCGATTGGTTGGCTAATCCAGAGTGGCACTGGGCAGATCCAATAGTTTTAAACTTCGACAGACACCCGCCTCCAAGTGAGTGAACGTTTGCCAATTACAGCACTTCCAGACCTTCTGTACAAATGAAATGAAGTACGATGGTCTGGATGGACCAGGCTAACGTTTGACATCATGGCCTCATAATTATATATAATGTGTTTTCTTCTTGCAAACACTCAACAAATCATACAGAGAAAATCTATACAGAAGAAACAGAGCTGCCCGTTTCCGCACTAACAGCGTTCTCAATCGACCGGAGCTGAGCGTTCTGACTTCAATCCAGCTGCTTTTCAGAATCTAATAAGGAATGATTTAAACGAGGGACACCAGGTGAATACAACAACTTGTAATAGGACCTATTGGTAAACAACAAAGTGCAGTGTTATCTAAAGCCAGACTGCTTTTTGAATTACAGGTGCCATTTTTCTTCTTTTGACTGAATTTCTTTTTGGCCTTCGCTTCCTTTCACTACTGGTTTTGCCGTCTCTAGCAGTAGACATATATAACACAGCTCATGCAACAACTTGGAAATCTCTTAACTCTCGAAGCAGATAAGGCAGGCTGGGGTAAGAAATTGGAGAAGAAAAAAGTATATTACAACACTTCATCACAAACTTACTCCTGGAATAGACTGATCCTAACAGAAGGAGCACCAGAGGTATGAAATAAAACTGGTTTGCTCTCTTATTCACGCTGGCATATCACTATTACTTCTCCATTTAACTGAAAGTCCTGTGAAATATATCTCATCCATTGGAAAAGATACCTGGCTCATAATTTTGAGTTGATTCAGGGGAATTTGTGTGAAAAGAATCCACTGACTGAGGTTTAAATGATATCTGAACTCTGCTCATTGCTGTAAAAGCTAATGGGAAAAATATAATGCATCGCAAATGCAGTGCAGGAGTCAGATATGA
This sequence comes from Ammodytes marinus, assembly GCF_949987685.1. Lineage (NCBI taxonomy): Eukaryota > Metazoa > Chordata > Actinopteri > Uranoscopiformes > Ammodytidae > Ammodytes > Ammodytes marinus. The sequence continues at coordinate 15,054,087 of NC_137224.1, read as the reverse complement.
GCTCATGTCCTGGAGACAGACACATCTCTGAATTACAAAATGTAATTCTGAATGGAGTTGAAACTAGAAGTGACTTAATGGAGAGCCGTTATTCATTGTATTTTATCAGAGAGGGAAATTGATTGGCAACTCAAGCAACAACACAAGCGCCTTAGTCAGACTTTTTACATAATGTGGCTTATCATGTAGTCAAAGGAGAGTTCAATGGATAATGCTGCTGCTTTCACTCATCTCTATTACTTTGAAGTATTGGTGTGTATCCTCAAGTTACACCTCCACAACTATTGAATGGATTGCCATGACATTTGGTATTGACATTCACGGTGCCATTGGGATAAATCACTTTTCATTCATAGACTATACTGGGTCAAAACTTCTATTCGTCCAAAACTTTGGTCTATTACCAAATTGCTGCAATATTAATGACATTCCCACCTCAGCTCTATGTTTGGTGCTAATTAGCTAATGTAACCATGCATAGCAGCATGCTAACACTGTTAACTAAGATGGTGTATTTGGATGTAAACATGCCAACATTAATACCTAGCACCTCTGTGCCTGAGTACAGCCCCGCACGGCAGCTAGCAAAAACCATGAAGTCGTGTTTGTGCCTTAGTGCTGTAGGTGAACCAAATTCATATGCTACGGTTCTGAACTTAACAGTCTCTGCACCAGTTTATTGGCCATTCCTGGTCAGTTGTCTGCCCTCTGGGTTTGAGCCACAGTAGTGATTGAAAAAGCAGGTAGTAAGAAAATGTCCTACTACTGTACTTCTGCAGCCTCTGAATTGGGTGTAGCCAAGAACTTATTATTAGGTGAACTGAACTCTAAAGACAAACCAAACTAAAACTGATCCCAGGGCCAGGAGTAATTTGTGATATAGGCCTACTCTTCTGTCAGACCTCCTTGTTCACAGAAATACAGTATCTACCAATGGAAACCGGCTTACGGGATGGAGAGCCTGCTCGCTCGCTCGCCCCATGCAGCAACATTGACAAAACCTGCACATTTCTAGATACGTAGCACTGAGTCAATGTTTGCAGCAGGAGTGGACAGGTTCGCAGTGAACCCTGCTGCACAAGAATTGATTTCTGAAGTGTGATAAATACAGTACTGTTCTGCATCAGGTATGATGTGAATGAAGGGCAACAGCCTCTCGTGTATTGAGAACAACGTTGATTAAAGCGAGGCTTGTATGTCAAGAAAAACAAGTGTATGATGTTACATACAACAAGTTTGAAAGAACAAGTTAAGCTTTGCAACAACCGTTTTAAGCACTGCTACAATTCAGTAATAACACTGAAATCAAATTGATATTGTAATGTATCAGTCCTAGTGTCTCTTGTTTCACCTAAAATCTAATAAATCTTGAAGCTCCTGTAAACATCAAATCCACAAAATCCTTCTAACTATCGTTTAGTTAGTTGGCGTTAGTTAGTCGCATGATAGTAAGTATCTGAAAAGAGTTATAACCTACATCTTTATCGATCCAAATTAAATTATTGATTGATTAACTTTACAGAATTTCCGTTTAGATGAGGCGTGCTATGTTCTGGTTCTTATTACACAATAAGTATTTTGAACGAATCATAGCAGTTCCCTGCCCGAATATTCTACAAAAACAATGACTGTTGCCATGGAGATGGCTATTCCTATACAGTCCTGTGAAACTGTCTTGAAAAAGCTGTTTTTAAGTTTTATAATATTAATGAATTTGTATTTTCAATCTGATTTTTGTAAAAGCTTATTGAGAAACCCAACATTGATATAATATATTGATTTGTACTGTTTTAGACCATGTTTCCAGAGGCTTTAAGTTAGGAGCCACAAGTCTCAACTAAATTAAACAAAGGAAAACAGTTGATTGGATTGAATATACTGTAGGTTTACAACTTCTACAGTAATTGGCTTGACCCTTTGTTCATTTTTAAGGCTACAATACCATGTACACTGAGGATGTATCCAGTGTTTACAAATGCTAGTGAAATACTTTAATTAACACGTCATGCACATTTGCACTTACACCACTTCACCATGGTATTCAATGCCAAGAGTACTCCATAATTAATCATGCTCTACTGCTCCACTCTACTGCTGCTGAACTGTCAATTAGCAATTAAGAAGAAGAATGATGTCTCTGCTGTCACTTTATCCTTAGGTTAAGGTTGTCATGGGATGACATTATCAGCCTAGTCGCAATGGAGTTGGGAAGCAAGAGCTGCCGCTAGTTGTGGATTTGTTTTTTAAATGTATTTTAACCGTGTTCTCAAAGTGACTTAAAATGTAAACGTGCAACAATCAACAGCACAGACTGAGTCTGTACCAATCATCATTTAGGTCTATGTTATGGTCGAAGGTTTAATATTTGAACTTCAGTTTTATTTGTCATTCTGGCATGGCGGACAGACCAAAATACTACAATACCGATGAACTGGTCTTTGTTCCTACGAAGACAGAGGAGCAAACTGTAAATCATCTAAATTTGCGCGTGTGGTAGGCTATATGGTGTATATGTTAAAGTTGAGTTTGCTGGTGTGCTCATGCAATTTGTTTTCTTTGGCAGATAGCATTAGGATAGAGGATCAATTATACCGCTCACATTTTTCCATTAAATATGAACTACTGCTAGCAGCTACGTAGCTTAGCAGAAAGGCTGGAAACTGGGAAATACTTAGCTTTGCTACCGGTTTAGCTCTAATAAACACTTTATATCAAATATGTACTGTATAATCCATACCCAGTTGTATCAAGATATAATCCATCCATGTATCTAGTCTTTCTATGCTAAGCTTAGAGAACCAGCTGCTGGCTGTATCCTAAAATGTACGAGAGGGATATCGATCTTGTCATGTAGGCCAAGTTTTACACTACAAAGCAAATAAGTGTATTTCCCAAAAGGTCAAACTATTCTGGGTTGAATAGAAGCTTTGAATGCTAAGTTCCCTGCAGCGCAACTGGAAAATTACTTTTCCAAGAAGAACTTATGTACCAGTACATATTTGAATCGGCATTTGAGTTGTTGATGTGCCGCTGCATCACACAAAAAAAGCGACTTTGATTGCTTTTCATACTGCTGTGTTCAGCTTGGGCAATTAAAATCACAATGGTAGATTTTAGACACCAAACTAATGAGCTCAACTCCTCTGAGTGGAAACGACATTAGACGTCCTAATGGGGCTCCTTCAGCGACGAACAAAAACAACCCCTCAGCTGCTAGATTTGCGATGTGCTGCTTCCCAGACAAGAGATCAACACACACACACACACACACACACACACACACACACACACACACACACACACACACACACACACACACACACACACACACACACACACACACACACACACACACACACACACACACACACAATCTCTTTTTGATTAATACGGTTTGTTTACATTGAAAAAAACAAAGATGCGTCTCCCCATACTACGCTACAATTGCAGTGATACAACGTGATGAAAGAGTTGGCGGCGTCCTTGGTCTTGAATGAGGAATTGTTAAGAGACGAAAGAAGTGGATTAGGCTTCCGACTTTTTCACCTCTGTTCTAGTTACAACAATACAACTTCTTCCGTGTCTCTGTGAGGCAGCGGACTCAAAGTTACAACCGCTGATCTGTGTACTTGCGTGTCTACTGTAGCTTTTCATTACTAGGTATCCAAATGTGTCTCCTGAGAAAAATACGACAGCTCCGTTGCCACATAAAGCAGACAGTTTTATGGAAAAAAGTCTCCCCTCTCCACACTCGTCCCTTAAGCCCTTGGGCCTCCTCCCTCTACAGGGATGGGGATCATTGGAGGGGGGAGATTTCATCATGTGGGCCCTGCCAGGATCTATTCCTGCCTTGGTGCGTCCCTCTGAGATCTGTGCTCTGTGCCAGGCCCTACACACCTCCACTCCCAACGGAGCACATCACTCACCACACCACTCCTCTCTCACACACCACCGTAGAGGGAGGGAGGGATGGAGAGAGGGAGCGGTAGAGGTGGAGGAGCCTTCACCTCCAGATCACACATATTAGGCAAGAGAGAAAAGGAAAGAAAAAACCCCAGAGACGGCTATGAGAGGGTTTTTTGATGGAGGGCGGGTGTGTGTGTGTGTGTGTGTTCTGCTGTTGTGGATTTCAAATTTCACCTAATCGCTCTCAAATCGCAACAGACACCTGGGGCGTGAAATGAATGTCCGTCCCGACAGAGGGCTCCCAGAACTTCAGACACAATCACCAGAAAAGAACTCAGAACAAAACGAACTGGACGCGTGTCTGTCTCTGAGATAACTAAATCCCTCCAGCGGGCTTTAGCCTTAGATTTAACATGACTTATCATTTCCTTGTTTCTGGAGAGACATCAGTTCCAGGTCACAGGGTCAGGCTGGTTTTTTTTGATACCAATGTGACTCTGGCGGGTAAGCGATGCATTCTTGGTACAAGCTGGTCAACCAAGTTAGTAAGGATACAGTTAACTCTACAAAAAAATAAAGAAAAGCAATACAGTTTTTGTGGAAGTATGGTTTGAAGATGCAGAAAATGGTGGTCAAACAAGTCCTATAATTAGGTCAAGTTCAGTATTACACATTCAGCGAAGTGAAAATGGAGTAGGCCTACACACACACACACACACACACACACACACACACACACACACACACACACACACACACACACACACACACACACACACACACACACACACACACACACACACACACACACACACACACACACATAATGGATTAAAGCTCCCCAAACTTTATTTCACTGCAAAATGGCAAAGTTATTCCCCCAATGGATTCAAGATTTCCCCTCTATGGATGTCATATAAGCCTGTTAGTCCATCACTTTGGTCCAGGCTGAAAAATCACAACTATTGAATTTGTCATGGTCCACATGACAGTGGCAGTGAGGAGTTGAATTGGTATTGCCTATAGGTTTAAAGTATCCAGTTAAATATCTTGACTATCAACTAGATTTTCATTCTCATTTTTTCCCTAGACATTTCTGGTTCCGAGACACTTAATGATTTTGATAATGCAAAATGTTCCTCTAGAGGTAGCCTACCATAAGGTTTTCCTTTTAGGGTTTAAGACAAATATCTCCACTATTGTATGGATCCATGGACTGTATATAAAAGATCACAAAGACATTTGGTTACATTCATGTTCCCCAGGCGATGAACCTTACTTACATTTAATCCAGAACCAACATCTGGTAAAACTTGTATTTTGTCCAGTGCTTTCATTCATGACAAAATACCTTTTAGTTAAGTGCTCTTAAGCAAAAGTTAGCATGCTGACAATAGCATCTTGCTAAGTACAGGCTCAGCTCCACAGAGCTGCTAGCTGTTGACTTATAATCAAGTAAAATATTGAAAATGTGTTTTTACGTTATCAGATATTTTAGTGTTGTCTATAAACCTTTTGCAACTTTTGATGTGTTGAGGGTCACTGACTTGACTATGACATCAGGATACAGTATTGTGCACATTCTAGGTCCTTTGTCATGCTGCCAATTTGCCTAATTAAGACGCAGTGAGGTTGAAACGTTACCATTTTACAGTCCTATAAAGTTTTAGGAGTTTTTCCAGTCTAGTTTGCGGATTTGGAAGCCTAAAATCAGTCCCATGTCGTAAACTGAGACGACTCACCTTTCCACGAAAACCAGACAATTTGGATACTTTTCTGCAATGCATTCGTACAAACTATCTCAAGCATTTCCAATGCACAGTGAAGCAGCCAATAGAAACGCCACATCCTTTTGAAAACACCAGAAAATGTAGACACTTATCAGGAGAGGAAATACAAAAAAAACAAATTTAATTTGTGAAGCGAGAAGGTTATTGTTAATGTCAGAAACTTCCCACTGCAGAGACTTTTAGACAATACAGCCTCTCCTTTCTTGTATCATAGAAGAAGAGTAACGTTTGTATAAACATGTTGAGAAGCAGAGGCTGTGTATGTGGATTCCTATATAGAGGCTAACAGAGATATAACCTTTGTTTATGAGTGCAGGCGGGCCGGCTGACAGTGTGTATAAGTCAAGCGAGGCCGGCCCCCTCGCAGATCTACTGGCAAGCATTAATCAAGCACCAGGGGAGGAGAGAAAGAAACGCCTCGACACACCTCCGCAGGACTCTCTAACCGGAGGGAGGGAACAGCCACAAGGTTATTGTACCTCCACGAGAAGGGGAAGCGCATCAGCCCCTTTGATTCAAAACTGCTGCTTTGAAACGCCTCTCCATAAATGTCTACTAACTGTGAGCCGCGAGGATGATGGCAATAGACTTTTTTTTAAATGTCAAGAGAATGGTTCGTCTGGAGTCATTTCACAGCATGAGTTATTACCAGCAATAATTTCCCAGAGTGTGTCCTTCAGGGTGATTATGGCTGTGACAGTGATTCAGTAGATGTGAGGCGCAGATGGGGGTTTCATGTTATTATTGCCGTTTTACAACAGGGGAGGAAAAGCAACTTAGGAAGAAAACTAATTGTGAGTTTTGCTTTATTGTAAACTGTGAGCGTAGCCGAAACCCATTTTATGCAGAGTCATAGGTTGAAATAATATACCATGTAAAGACCTCATAAAACAGCAAACACCGCTTCTGTATTATAAAAAGAGCATTTTATTATAACAAAATGCTTATTTACAAGGCAAGAGATAACACTTATGTTGGAAAAAAGCATTGTACCTTTACAAAGAAGGGAGGACTATGCAAATACAGCCAGCATGAGGATGACATATTTGCATCACAGCTGTTATAGCTTATTACAGTGTCAATCCGCCCAGTAGTTCTCACTTTGTTACATTACAAAGACAGAACAAGGTAAAGTAAAATGGCTTTGGGAGTAGCCAGACATGTTACAACACTTCAGAAAAAAAGAAAAATCTGTTATTCATAAGACCACATAATTCCTTATTCGGCAGGGATAGAAAAGAAGCGAGAAATGGTGACTTTCAGGGGAAATATAATCAAAGTGGATCAAATGCAAGCTCTTAATGCAGGGGGAACACAACACATACACAGCTAAATCTAACAACAGAAGATATTCTCATATCTTAAATTAAATAAAACATTTTAAAAAACTTCCTATAAGCTTGAGTGAGTGGCTCATTATGATACCTACACAAATATCGGTACTGTCTCCTTTTTCGTATTGAAAACACGTCAACTGGCATCGCACGTAGAGTCCCTGTCATTTAGGTATAAAAATAAATATAAGTCGAAGGAGAAAGTGTGTTTTCATAAAAAGATATCCAGATATAACTATTAACAGTACTGGCGAACCCTGTTCAAACTACCAAAGTGACAGTTAGGGCCTTTGTTTCAACCTGATTCCACTCAGTGAACATGTTGTGTACTTTGATAAAAAGAAAATGAGTCCAAGGTGTCCATGAGGCTTCTGTTACGGTGAACAGCAACAAACAAAAAAACACTTGTCTGTGTTGTCGGATTTGTAAAAATAAAGAAAAATTGACAAAAACACAATTTCTTGCCCTGCACCTCGTCTCTAGCATCTCAGAGCCATGGGTGCCAGGCCGGGTCCATGCGACACAGATTGTCCAGACTGTTTGCTGCAGCCACCAGCGTGTTGACTTTACTCTCTCCTCCTTCAAACTGAGCCAGGTTATGGAGGCGGGTCATGATGGCCGTCACAGCCTTCTGGACCAATGAGACCAGTTGCTGGGAGTCCATGTTCTCTGGTTGGCCGGCCGGGGACAGAGGCATGGACGTGTCCTCTTGGGTCTTCTTGTGCCAGGCAATGATCTCGTCGCGAAGGACCGCCTTCAGAATGCCATCCACCTGTCAGAGCAAGACGAAATGAGTATTAACGTTTCAAGAATATATATATATATATTTGATCTGCAACTGGAGACAACCAATGATCATCTTCAGAGACGTTCCTGAGATACGATGTATCATGGTTGTCTTGTCAATATGTCAAGTCTCAGTGGGAATGAAAAAACAGAACCCTCCAAGGTTTGATTTGTAAAAAGATATGCATGCAAAGATGACTGCTGTGTTTCATCATGTCAAAGTATTAAGGTTTCTTAGATCTGATAGCAAAAATATGAAATCATGATTTTTATGTTTGTGTAGCAATATCCTGAATTGTTTATTATTCATTTAATTGAATCAGTTTTGACAAGAAAACAAGGTAGTCACTTCCATTCTCAGCAGAGAGTTGATTCCTGACCTTGGATTTAAATATATTTGCTTGCATTTTCCAGATCTTAAAGCCAAATATTCTGGTCTTCCTTTGCAGATGGTTTGATCTTTGTCATAAATGACCATCTTTGAACAGAGACTTGGATTAGGATTTCCTCCCAGGTCATTAAAGTTTCATACTTGGCTCACACAGTGATCCACTGATGAAGGTCAAAAGATGTTGTTGAGAAAAAGCAGTGGACCTTTTTTGTTATTATAGTTTTTATACTTTTAACAAAGGATTTCCCAGACCTCTTATCGTTTTAATTATGTGATGACTCACAAGACGATAAACCTTTTTAATGCACTGCAGTATAAAAGACTAATATCTATGGTAGATTATACGTCACAGTTGTTCAGGAGACTGTTCGCTACTTTGATAACAATTCCATTAATCTAAGGTTCTGTGTCCATGGAATATGGTTTATAAATTCCCACAATATGCCAATCTTCTTGGTAAACTTTCATCATCCATGTGTGGACTGTCCATTATGGGAATAAGTAACATCTCAGTTCATATTAAGTCACTGACAATCCCAGGCATACACATAAAACACAAAGCTGCTCAGTCCAATTAAGTGTGCATCAATGATCCTCAGGGAAATGTCTGTGTGTTGTTAGCAGCTCATTATGGTGACAAAGAACTGAAATGCATAACCAACTAAACCATGCCGGGGCCACAATACTAGCAATCATCACTTAACTTAGGTACACACTGTTCACTACCCTTTACCTTCAGTGTTTCTATGGTTTCAGGCTTTAATATATTTCAGTGGATGATAGTAAGGTGTTTGTTATGTTTCATAATTTTCCCTGGAAAAGTCCATTTTCTTTTACCACAAGAAGCAGTAGCCCTGGCCTTAGCTAGTTCCCATAGTGGAGTGTTTAGTTTATTTCCATCTTATGCATTCCTGCTCGCTCAACATCAGTAAGACAGTAAAGTCTGAGCCAGACCTATACATAGACAGCACACGTCTGTTATTACTGCTCTGCTGTGGATACTTTTTACAACCCTCTTAACTGCTCGCGCTTTCATTGCATTGTTTTTGTTTGCTTGTGCCTCAGTGAACTTCTTCCTCTCAGGCTTTATCAAAGTTTAAAGGCTGCACAATAAAAAAATGGTCAATTAAGGAGTTGGAATTTGAAAACAGACCACTTCGTCCTCATGCCAGACACTGCCAGCTGACTTGAAGCTCACATCTTCAAGGCCCTTCTACCTTGACTTGTGTCACCTACGTCTACTTGAGCAAGTAACACTTTTTCAGGTGTACTTTGTTTATTATTTAAATACAATGTTGTCACAGTTTGATTTAACATTCCAGAAAAAACTAGCACATTTTTACAAAATGCTTTAATAAGGTTGCAAAGGGTTCATCAAAACTGCAAAACCTTATTATTTGGCCTTTTTGGGAGCAGTGGACACAAGCTGTAAACAATGCACTGACATATCATCTGCAGTATAGAGGATAGTCCAATATTAACTCCTTTTTGCTCAATTTCTGTCCCTACCAACGGTTGGGAAAGATATTTGGCTCTTAAGAGGCTTAATGCTCCACTTAGTTCACCAGCAAGTCAGTAACTACCTTAGTGGTGCTTGGAGCTGAGCAGGCGAACCAGAAACAACACATTTGGTAAACACCCTGATGAGATTGGTAAGAGTGAACCAGAACAGCACAACTGTGGGCCATAAAACCAAAAACAATGACCTGTAGAATGCTTAAATGTTCTGGAGAACTGAGGACTGCAGAGCTGAGTGAAAATGAGATCTGGGGGTTTGTTACCATGAGTGAATCCTTTCATATACCAGTGATCCATAGTTAATATAAAAAATATTGATTGAAGCTGCTTCAAAGCTTTTTTAATCCATGTACACATGCCTGGATAAAGTTGGAATTATAAAAAGGCCTAAGCATAAGCCCTGAATCATCTTCTGTCCTCAATGCTTATATTAGTTCCTAAAATAGAATATTCTTATTCTGAGCTGTAATTTATTTTTGAAACACACGACAGTCATAATAATGCAACAAATTGATAGTAAACAAGTGCCTGCAGACAAGTTACCTTAAAGTTTGGCTGTGAAAAGCATCGTGCCACAGCAATCATGGAGGCCGTGAGTGGGCCCGAGACACCGATGGTCGTCAGGAACTCAGAGATGTTGGGCGTCAGGCGGAATGGAACGGGACGGTTAGCATCCAGGTCGCCGGTGGCGTCGTTGATGTCGAAGCGGAAGTAGGAGACGTTCAGCTTCCCTGTGTCCTATAAACAGAGCAGAGTTCAAGTGAAGGTTAGAGTGGTCAGCTCAGTGGTCTTACAAACAAGTGTGTGTGTAGGTGAGGTAGGCTCTATGTATACGAGCAAGGATGTTTTTACTTAAAGGTGGACTAAGCCATTCTGTTGAATGTTTGTTGTTAAAATCCCTTTTGTAAAAATCAGTGAATATCTCCTCACGATACGCCTATATAGACATGTCAGTACTATGTGTGCGCAAAAAAAAAGATAGAAAAATAGGAGGGTGTTGCTTGTTAAGTTGGGACCCTTTCTTTGCTGTGCTTCAACACCAGATTTTATTTCAGCGGACACACAGTATGACTACGACAGGTAGCGGATCGTGGGGAGATATTCACTGATTTTGACATCAAGTGTTCTCCAGAATCACTGACTCCACCTTTAGCTAAACAGCAAAAATAGCTGCTTATAACTACCTGCAAAACATTATCAATGAATATTCATATCTGCAGTATTGTCTTCAGCTCTTAAACATATGCAAGGAAATAAATCTTGAGAAAGGCTAGGGGAATCACAAAGCAAACTCCCACCAACGAAATGGCTGTAGTTATTGATCTTCGTGCCACAGACACTGTAACACGTCAAACAATCAGCAGCACAACATTTATAATCCTCAATTCACTCCCACTCCTGTCTCCCCTGTCGTCCTCTCGCCGACTTAAATATATACGGCCAAGTTTTCATCCATAAGCCTGCATTTATGTGCGAGAGGACCGCTACACCAACAGCCATTCCAAGGAAGATAAGCTCCCTTATATGAAAAGGTGAGTGGCTCTGACAGCTTTATAGCACAGCATTTCATTCCAGCTCCCACTCCCTCTCCTCTTCCACTGTCACCCCCCCCCCCCTCTCTCCTCTACTGTCATTTGTTCCTCCCGGCCCCAGCAGAGGGCCTCAAGCCAGTGGGCTGAGACACCAGCGGCCCCCAGGAGGCTCAGATAAGCCCGCAGACAGTTGGCTGTGGAGGCAACACTCAGAATGCTAAATTAACCACACTAGGAGCCAGCGATGGCTTCATTTTGCGGCTGGTGTGAATGTGATGACACAAAATTTGTGTCGCATGCAGTGACTTGGGGCTGTTATCTGTGACTGTGAGAAATGACAGATGGGTCGTTTTCTGAACCAATGTCAACGATATCAATGAAGACGGAGAGATTTTTATGAGGACTGCTGTTGAAAGAGTTAAAGTCTATTTGCCAAAAAGAAAATTGCCACCACTCATGTACACTTTGACCAATCAGAGCGATGCTCCAATTCTCCGTTCTTATTGGCTGTTGGGACTGTCCATTCACTTTGGCACCGGCGTTGTTGCGTGAGCGATCACAACAACTGCTTACACCGCTAAGACAGCAAGGATACGAGGAAAGACCGGGAAAGACACTAGTTGAAAAGACATGAACACTCATAACTGTCGTTCGGGGGGAGGAGCTACAGCAGGTAGAGCGTGTCAGGGAGGGACCAGAGAGAACACAAGTGGAGCGGTTGAGGTATTTGGATTCGAATCTCAATCCCAACTGCTATTTTCTCCCAAATCATATACCCCAGCTTTAAAGTTGCATTACGTAACTATGGGTGTGTCAGAGAAGTGAAACATTTTTAAGTTATAATCTAATAACTGAATAAACAAACTTTCCTCACAGGAAAATTGGATCCCTGGAACACTGTTTGTAGTTAAAAAAACTACCAGTAAATGTAGTGTTTCATTTTTGTTGTTTACAGCAGAAGGGCCCACAGTTTTGTTTACAAAAATATTCTAGTCTAACATCTCGTCTAATGCCTCGTTTCCACCGAGTAGAGCGGGTCGGTCCGGGTAATTTGGCTTTTCATTTGCCAAAAGTTGGGTAGGGTACGGTTTAAGCGCACCTAACCGCTCTGAGCCGCTCCTAATTTCGGTAATCCTCCGTTGGGGTACCAGCCGCCTGAAAGGGTGCCGAAAAGGCGGAGCTACACATGCCGTTCGTTTATTGGTCGAAAGAATCATTTCCGCCATATGTAGTCACCTCGGCAAGAGTGAAGAGAGTCTTGTGTTTTGGCTAAAAATGTAAGCGCAGCACTGTTTATTGTGTGGTGTTTTTCCTCGTCATTAAATTAATCAGTTGGTTACACTGTGTCCCACTGCTACGATGTCACGTAGCTGCCGCAGCCAGCACTGTTCGCTCACTGTCTCTATCAGTTGCACCGAGCCGTCTCTGTCCGTTTACGCTCACAACAACACGGGGGGAATAAATAAAGAAGCGGCTGGTTTGACCAAGCAAAAACGAGAGACCGGTGGCTTGACCACAGTTGTTCCACAGCCCGATAGTTTGACCCACATTCTGGCGGCGGCTATCGCAGTCCAGCCTAAACCCCGCCCTCCCAGTAAGGGTAGAGTCGACGGTGGAAACACCACGAGATTCTTAAAAGCGAGCTGTCCCGCTCTGAGCCGCTCCGACCCGACCCGCTCTACTCGATGGAAACGAGTAGAGCTTCAGAATACATTTGATATGATTTATGATGGTAGAATTATTCAATACTAAGAATTACACTAGGAGATAAAAATGTTTTGTGAACTAACTGCAGACTCTGCAAATGTAAACAAACCCTGCTACCCTGAAACTACATAGTGCACCTTTAAGATCTATTTAGGCAGGGTGGGGGCACGCAATGCTATGGCTGTGATGTCCTGTCCTTGCACTCTCTCTCTCTCTGTTTGTGTGTGTACACTCTCTGTACCGTAATCCTCCTGTGTCTAATGGGATCTGCCGAGTGGAACAGGCAGAGAAGGGGCTTAATACCAGTGCTTAGCTGCCCGGAGGAACGCCTGTCAGCAAAGGCCGATTAGGATCAGAGGGGAGGGGTGGCCGCCTGACACAATCATCTTTAATAATGACTTTGAGAAAGCTGTCTGCAGACTCCTAGTGTCAGCTGGATGCGTGCGAACCGAGAAGCAGACGCGCGCACGCACACGGCCTCTTCAAAATTGAACTGTCTTTGATAGCTGTAGAGCAGAGGGACTGAATATAATGCTCTGTCAAAACATCCTTCGCATTGACAGCAGCTGGCTGACTGATAGTAGCGTGAATGTCATGGGGGAGAATGGTAATTCATACGGCCAGATACGGGGAGGGTAATGGTGATCTCTTAATGCATCTATGAGAGCGTATATCTATTGCATAAGCACCAATCATGTGGACCCAGCTTGCCCTTGACAGAAGGTTTCGACTTGGTTCTGTTTGTGTGCGTTTGTGCGTCTCCTACCTGTGCGATCTGCAGCATCTCTGGGTTGAGCCTGTTGAGGTGGAGCATGAACTCAGCCAGACCTATGAGGGCCAGCTGGATGGTGAACATCTTGCGGAAGGTCCAGTAATCGGTGGCGTTGGGGAAGGTGTGGAGAGCCCACTCCTTCAGCATGCTGCGGGGGACCATGTTCCCCTGCACCTCCTTCAAGATGTCACGCAAGACCTGGTAGAAGACAGGGGAGGGAGGAGATGTTAACGGTGAGTCTACTTTATTCTGAACTCAAAAATGGCACTGCAATAGTCCCCCATATTTAACTTAACACACCACTGCCAATACTAATTATTATATGACCAACAATTCTCACTGGACTTTCATTATTGTACGGGCCAAAAGTAAATGACATGAGACATCATTTCCCATCTGTCTAAAATGTAAAAATAAATGTAAGCCTTTTGTATTCAAGAATCAGAGTGCAGCGTACCACCACTTAAGTCGGACGTTTAAAGATTTATAATACAATACCTCCAACAAAAAGCCTTCATAGAACAAAATGAAATGCAGCTGCTATAAGCATTAAAATTAAACAAGAGGCCTTGTTGGCCGATTGTTATTTGTTTTTGATGGATAGTTTAGGTGGTTATCTGTCTACAGGAACAGCTCAACAGCTCATGCATATCTGTTTAAATGCTCCTCTCCATACCTGGTGGCTGGCCTGTGTGCCTCTGGCCTGCACAGTGGCCAAACGATCATAATATCTGGAAATGGGGTTGTCGTGTTCGATGCCCTTCTTGGCACAGCGTTGTTTGTAGATTTCCACCAATGACAGAGATGAGGGGTTGTCCTCCACCAGTCGCATCTGAGGCGACACTGCCACCACTCGGGGCACTGGAGAGAGGGAGAGAGAGGGAGAGAGGGGGAGAGAGAGAGAGAGAGAGAGAGAGAGAGAGAGAGAGAGAGAGAGAGAGAGAGAGAGAGAGAGAGAGAGAGAGAGAGAGAGAGAGAGAGAGAGAGAGAGAGAGCAGGGAAAAACAAGTCAGTGACACACCAACTGTAAACATTTGGCTTCACTTGCTAGCAAACAATCCTTGTTTTACTACAGTGTAAACCACAGACCTAAACCTACAGCTCAAATCCTCTGGGAAACAGCAGCCCTGATGGCGTGTCATCTCTCAACACCAAGCATTGGTCAAAGGAAGTAAAAGGCTTTGCAGGGAAAGCAGCCTAAACATTTTCATACACTGGCACCCCCAAGCAAATCAATACCAGCCACTCCAGTTGGGATGAAATGGGTTGAAAGGGACTGTTGAATTCCCTGTCCATATTTCCCCTTAAACAAACCAATCAAGTGCATAAATGGAGAGTGGGCAAACATCTGGGTGGAGGCAAACCACAAGGGGACGACAGGGGAGGAAATAGCGCATGAAAGTGAATTAGAATTGTGTGTGTGTGTGTGCGTGAGACAGTGACAGAAAAGAGAAGACATGGAAAGTGAGGGTCATTGTCACTATTGTCAGTGTAAAGAACTAAAGGGGGCAAGACAGACAGAAATGTCTGGGATGAACGAACATGTATAAAAATAAATTATTGCGGAGTAAAAAAAAAAAAAAAAAAAAAAAAAACACAAACATAACTCTAGTATGTATTTGGACATACTCAGACAACACTATTTTTTTTATCCCTAGTCCTACCAGTGAAGAAGAGGTGTCTCTTGGTGGTTTCTTTTCTCTTCTCCAGACAGGGGTTGAGGAGGCGGAGAAGCTGCAGGACTCTCTCCTCTCGCCGTGACTCGGTCAGGCAGGCGTCGTTCATCACCAGGTAGGGATAGATCTTGCCGTTGTGGCCGCGGATATAGAGACGTCGCGCTGCTGTATTGTGTTTCTGAACTATTTCCACTCTGGGCATGAACCTGGAGAGAAAGGCACAGAGAGAGAGAGAGAGAGAAATGAAGCAATAAACAATATGGGAGGAATGATAATGTGGGAACAACTGCCCTGTGTGTTTCCATGTGTATGTATTGTCTGTTTTCTGTAATTGTATCCATAGGCTGCAGAAGCAGGTCAATAACATACATTCAGCAGACATTGGCATTTTTTCAAAAATATTTTTTTGGAATAGAGTGTGGGAAAGTGTTAAGTGTTATTTGGGTTATGACTGGTGTTATATACCACACTGTTGACTAATCCCAGGAGTTATTGTGTAGAAGAAGCCTTTACCTTGCGATTTTGATGTAATAATGTGTAGGTTTGGGCATGAGGAATTCCCCAGGGATCTCCACCTCGGCTGTCTGTGCGGAGAAGTTGCTGAGGAAGCGACACTTCTCCTCGATGAGGAAGAACTTGGGCAGCTGCTTGGTCTTTGCCTCCAGGATTTTGATCCACTTCTTGAGCTTGGAGATCAAATTGTGAAGCTTCATGGAGCCTGGAACGCTGAAGTCAAAGTCTGGTAGGGGAGAAGAGAAGAGAAAACTCATTGTTACAAAATATATTACAGCATTGGCCTTATTTCCCCAACTCTCCAATCGTCGCCCATCCTTCCTGTCAAATGGTTTCTAATGCCTCGTTTCCACCGAGCGGAGCGGCTCAGAGTGGGACAGCTCGCTTTTAAGAATCTGGGTGGTGTTTCCACTGCCGACCTTACCCTTACTGGTAGGGCGGGGTTTAGGTTGGACGGCGATAGCTGCCGCTGGCTACTAAAGTATGTTTTGGGAGTCAATTTGTTGCACTTTTAAGCATCCCAAAAATGCCCTTCAGCATCATGGTCCCAACTGTTCCAGTGGAGCTGCTCTCATCCGCCAACAGTACAAGACTAACACAGGGGGCAGCTCCCAGGTGTGTTTGTGTGTGTACACAACCTTTAACCTCTCTCCTGCAGCAATATGCTCCCACACCTGTGCTATATACGAATATGTTTCTTTGTAACCTTGACAAACTAAATAATATATAAAGGTAAAAAGACAGGCAAGCAGCAAACACACAAGGCACTCTAGGTAGTCAGATATGAAATAAAGAAAAGAAGAGTAAAAGTAACAGCTTATTGGTCAGATTACATTTCTATGCAAATGTTCCTTGTGGCCATAACCAACAGTTAAGATTAATTATAGTGAAATCTGGGTAATTACTTTACTGTTATTTACCCACTAACATGGACTAAAAACACATTGTTTTTCACCAAGATGGCGAAGGGTAGGGCGGTGGTTACACAAACTCACATCTGGGAAATGTCCATTTCGAAAAATATTGTGTTGCACTGTTGGCCACTCTACTCCAGCAGTGTGGTGTCTTGCTTGAGGGAACTCATGGATAAGTTATTCGTGGCAGGCTGGTGGCAAAAGGAGAACTGTTTGCTTTATCGACTTAAAACTCCCTGGTGGAGGCGGGGCGCTGATTAAATTAGAGCTATAAAATTAAAGTCTTAAAATTCATGTTTCAAGTCACCACTCATATTGCATATAACATACAGTGATGAGCTGCGGCAATAACAACAGAGGGAGGGAGGCGAAGTGGGCCAGGTAGGTTTTCCATTTTAGAGTAAAGCCCTCCAGGACATCCCTATAACATGGACACACACACACACACACACACACACACACACACACACACACACACCTCCGTTTTGAGTACACCCTGTTGTGCCTCCTGTTATAATGAATCCATGAAACTGCAAGGCATTGCCATTTCAAACCCGTTCAATCTCTCCCAGAGTGAAACCCCCTAATACTTTAAATAAGCCCTTTAAAACAGCCAATGTTCTTTTCAGAGTGGCCCCATCTCGCTATTCGTCTGCCTGCAATTCAACTGCCTCGATAGCAGAGGGAAAATTGAAACAGTCCTGAGGAATTGCAACCCAACAACAATTCGGCACCATAAAAGTGTATAATGCTTACAAATAGAAAAGGCGAGACAAGCTCCACTCCTGCAAAGCCATTGAGCAATACAGTAATATAATTCCATCTTTATCGGATATAAAACATTTACCTGTTTACATCTGGGGACGGCTGCACGTTATTAAAAGTCATAAAAATATCAAAGTATATAAGTTGACAAATATGAGCAGCAAAAAGCATTTCTGAAACCATTTAGTGGCCAATATTCCCCCTTTCTTTTGGGATCTCATCATAGTTATGACTTTGCCACACCTTTGGTTAAAATCAGATCTGCTGTGCATTTTGAATGGCACATTAATGTGTACACAAATGATGTAGCACCCAACCTCAGGCAAGCACTCCAGAAGGACTGACATATTTTCCAATTTATCTATTGCCCTTGGGACATCTGATATTTATTCAATCTTTGTCAAAAAAGAGCAACTGGTGTTCTGACATTAGTTTCCAACAACAATAGTGAAACTGTCATATTATATCTAACCCTGCCACAGCACATTCATTTTCTTTGAACTTTGATTCTAAAATGTGTGACAATT
The DNA here is from genome assembly GCF_949987685.1 of Ammodytes marinus. NCBI lineage: Eukaryota > Metazoa > Chordata > Actinopteri > Uranoscopiformes > Ammodytidae > Ammodytes > Ammodytes marinus. The sequence goes on along the minus strand of NC_137224.1, from coordinate 15,035,956 downwards.
TTAAAACAGCAGACATTTTCTGAGACTACAGCAGTGCTCAGTACAATACAGAGTTATTTTCAGTCCCCATGAACTCATCTTTGACCTCTGCTCTGTCAGCTAGCTGTGGGAATAAGATGCTGAGCGAATGAACATGCTGTAGAAAGTAGTCATCTGCTCTCTGACCTGTGTGTAGTAACCAAGGCTGGTGGTCTGCCCTACCTGGCCTGTCTCACAGGCCACACAGTAGAGGATCTGCACTGCTGCGCCTAATTATGGATCAGGACACAGGAGGTGGGCCACCTCTGTATATAGAATCACCACTCCCTCATGATTCTGTGTAGGATTGGATGTGTGGTGCAGTAGACTTTTACTAAATCTGATTGGTGAGCAGAAGTTTTGAGCGTTTCAGATGTAATCACAGTCAAGGGGTTTCTGGCAATAAAAGTAGGTACAAATTGAAATCCTATGACCCACAATTAACTGAATGTACTAAGCCACATTGCTATTGAGAATTATATTGACACTAGGCTAAATGTTATTTTAGCATGATAATGGACTTTTCAAAAGGCAATAATACGATAAAATTTGAGGAAACTTTTGCATTTAAAAACTTTTTTTTTGAAAAAGCTCTTCTGACAAAAGTATCTGGAACAGATCCAGTGCTAAAACAGTAACTCATGCAAATAGCATTCGCCGTAATTGGATTTGAATGCCTCCCTGCTGCCAAATGTTATATGTGCACACATAAACCCATATTTTCCGGCCCACAAACCCTGTGAAAACGAGTGAGCCACTAACGTGGTGCGGGAATGGGAGCTTGGCTGCTCAGCAGCTCTGTAAACCCTGTTTGTTCCGCTCTGGAAGGCTTGTGTGGTTCCAGTCTCTTTCGGCCCTGCTCCCACGTCACGGTGGGGACAGCTGGATAGGGATGGTCTGCAGGCACCCTGCGAGACAGAAGCCCTGGTGACGCCTGGCTACGTGAGCACAGCTGGCAGTACAACATCTGGGAAGATTCATCAGCACAGTCCACACTCAGAGTCACTCACTCTTGTTTGTGTTGTTCATTCAGTCTGTCCATGTGCCGTTCCCAAGCTTTTGCTCGCCAACGCCATCACACCTGTCTTCATGATTCCTCAAACAACCTTATTCCTATTGTTTTCTCTCTGATAATCTCCTCCTTGCTCAGTGATATGGCTTTTTTTCACTATATGTCAGGTGATATTTTTTTCCCAAGCTGCTTTTCATTCATTCACTGTCCTTGTCCATCTCTACCCCAGGGCCAAACCCATTAACTCTATTGGCCACTCTCAGGACCAGTGGAGAGGAAAAGCACAGGAGAGACTGAAGAGCTGCGAAGGGGAGGAGGAAGGGGAGGGAAGACTTGCTGTGTGAATGCAATAAAAAGGAGACAATGGGTCGTTTACTGTACTGTAATTCAACGAACATGTATTTGCAGACAGTCCGTAGGAATGAAAACAAGTCAGCGAAGAGGTTTATTGGAACGCTAAAAGCTGAGGAAGCTGCAGACAGTCCTTGTTTAAACCAGATCCAGTGAACTGTGGTTCAACTCCCTTATGCAATGTAGGAAAACAGACACATGGCTTCCAAAAACAGTGGCATGATTGTTTCGTGCAAAATGTCTCTTGGCTAAAATAGAACTGCACCTGTCCTGTTGGATTCCACAGCTTGCATATAAATCTCAACATGCAGGCCAAAAATGAATTTGCATATAAAGCACACAAACAAATATCACTGAATTTTTGCTTTGAAATGTGTCAATCCATAACCGAAGATGAAGCATCTCTTGTTTAGTGTCGAGTGTCAACTAACACCTAATCTTGATGTCATCGGTAAATCAAGTAAAACAGTGGACGTTTGTGACATCAATAACAACCTTTGATGGACAATTTTATGGACTTAGGTACTGTTCTGTCATCATACATTGTTTATGTTGACTATTTATTGCCATTTCTACTCTCCAATTAATACATGTATCTGCAGTGAGCATGTAACAGCTACTCTGCTATTGTTTTTTGACCTTTTAAATAACAGGGAAAGGAAATCAAATGTTTCATCTGCCACAGTGGCTTTAGTAGCAGTATACTCTGTTCCAATTTTAATAAGCTATATTACATTTTGTTACAGTCACCAGCCTGAAAACAATGCTTGGTTGGTTCTCTAAAATAGATGATAATACTGGAGGTGCAACTTTATTCTCCAACTACAATACAACCAGGGTTTTTCCTGCATAGCGAATTACAGGTCGGCCACCTCCATCTCTGGATAAAACTCTGACGGATGCCTTCATGGAAAACACAATTTTCTATCAGGCATTGCACTGTGTTGATTTATATGATTTGTAACTGCAATTGGAGCATTAGGCTGGTGTGGTGGCGCCATATTGTAATCAGCAACATTGGCTGATTTAGGTATGGGCGACATGGGCAGGCGTGGGGTCGTGCAGTTTACCTCTATTTTTGTTTGACATCAGTATGGTACCAAATCCATCTAATTTTGAAAATGGAAAACCTGCTAACAGCCCTTGACTGGTTTTACTTTGCAAGTGGTACTAGATTACATTTAATTTAAATATAAAATGGTTAAAATTGCCCAGTGCCAGTATCGAAATCATTTTACTTAGTCTCTGGTGGACTTAAAAGTCTATAAAACCTGCATTAAGAAACAACTTCAGCCTAAAAAACTGAAAAGAAATAAATTAATTTAATTACAGTTTCAGTAGAGAGGTGTAATGAAACAAATAATGTTTATAGGCTTTTAAACCCTTCTAAGACTCAAGACTGAACTTTCAGTCGGTTCAGTATTTAATTAATAGTTTCAGCTGAGGCAGGAGCACTCAGAGACTTCTGCTGTGTTTTATCAAACCTAGACAGGTTTGTGGCTGTTGAGATCATGGCAGCGCAGCACTGGCTTAGATTAGAAATGCGGCTGACTTGTGTGTATAATCAAAAACAGTGTAGGCGTTTGCACAAACACTAACAAAGACAGAAACAGCCACGCATACCTATTTCTGACAAGCCCCAACCATTCCCTGAAATCATATAATCTGGTTTGAAACTTTAATTACATTGCAGAACGCGAATGCTTAACTTTAGATGCTCCAAGGGACAGTGTCTGTGCAGATATAACATGATCTGTTCGATAATATCACTACAGAGGCCAGATGGGCACCCATGTAATCATTTAAACAAGTGTTGCCGTACACAGTAACATGAATCCTGTTCTTGTTTGCTGAAAGGTAGCTGATGTGTGATGCAAGGCTTTAGGGAGAAGAGATAGGAGGTAATGCTAGTTTCGCTAGCTGTCGCACCTTGTCAAATAGTCAAAACAATATGCTTAACATTGAATGTTTCTTCCAATTTGAAAGTGTTAAGAAATTGCACATGGGTAAAGCAGCTATAGTAAAAGTTAAAATGGGTGACAAACCATAAACTACAGTGAACAAACAACTAAGACAGAAGAACAAGCCCATGAAGAACCCTTTCATTTTGAGGTTGTTCTTTTGTCTAAAGTTTAAAACTGTCTGTTCTTGATGGTTCTATTTCTACACAGCCAGATGTGAGTATATTTTGAAAGCCAACAAACCTGTTGTGAACTGTCCCTTCATCTTCTGGAAAACAGGGTCCTGGGCTGTGGCCTGGGCCCGACGGGCGAGTGACTCGGAGGCTGCGCTGGAGAACATGGTGGAAACGTTGGAGACGTTCTCTAAGCCGACACCAAAGGTGCTAACCAGCTTCTTGACAAAGTTCAGCGTATGCGGCGTGATCTTGGCGTCAGACACGGCACCGCTCTTCTCAAAGGCCACTGAGTAGCATTTAGCCAGGCCCTGTTGGAGCTGCCTCAAGACCTGCAAATAGAAAGTAGGAAGATGTAAGAAAAAGACCTTTCTTCCTAGAATACTTTTCTCCCTTCCAAATTATTTCATTTTCAAGTATACGCTGAGTCTGATTTCTGACAGTCACCAAAGCAAGGGAGAGTGGGGAAGGTGATGGTATAGTATGGCTGTGTCCCAGCTTGTCCTGTGGAACGAAGCATAGAGCCTGCAGCTGCTACAGAGTGCCATAAACCATCACAGATAATCACACAGTTGCACACAGACACCAGCAAACTTCCGTCCCCAAATCCCTTGCACCTTCCTACACGCTCACTGCACCCATCCATCACCTGTCTCAGCCTCCTGCTGCCTCTTTCTCCCAGTGTTCCCATTCACCCACAGAGAAGAAATCTTGTGGATGCTGCCTACCATGGCTAAAACAACTCGCAGCAGCAACAAGTTAAGTTTAGATCACCTCAGGCCAAGCAGCTGCACTGACATCCACACAATTAGAAAGAGGAAATATTATTGCTGAGCCAGGGGGGCTTGAGAAAATACAAGCCATAGAAATAAAATTAAGAGAGAAATGTTCTATCTGATATATAAGTAAGTCTACTAGCAAATCTTAATGAAATTAATCTCTGATTAATAAGTTTATGGAAAAACACTTATTCAGTCAGGGAATGAGAGAGAGTGACGACATATTCACAGTCAAGTCAGGATAACACCTTAGAGTAAACAGATGTGTCAGCCCACCAGAGAGACAGGATGTGCCAAAATCTGGTCTGGTTGACCAGGTGGCGTGACACACACGCACATACACAAGATGGTTCACTCCAACTTGCTTTCACACATAGGCACAGATGGATGAAAATTCTCACAACCAGCTGTACTATTTTCTCACCATCTGATCCACTAAAAACACACGTAGCGAGCAACAAAGTCAGCCAAACGCGAAACCAGCCCCTTTGTTCTTCTCACCTCTTCGTGCCAGTTCTCCCTGAACCACACCATCTGGTCCACGATGCCCTCCAGAGAGGAGAGCAGGGTGGGGTGGAGCTCCCGCTGCATGTGCATGATCCGGCTGCAGCGCCACATCGGGGCAGTGGCCCGGATAGGCCCCGGGTCGGAGGCTCCCGAGTGAGGTTGGGCCCCCACTGAACTGGGCTGCTGTTGTCCAGATGCATCTGGGGAAATAATGGAAAGGCGCGGAAAAGAAAAGGGAACACATTATCTATAAGTGCAAACCATTTGGAAAAGCTGATAAACGGATGTGCAGTCCAGAGTAAAACTAGCAAAGGTTTTATTTTACAGAGATTATTATATTCATGTATTCATGTTATAAACAGTAAAGCTATGCTAAAAAAGTACTACAGCAATATATCATTGGGGGAGAGTGGGGTAAAGTGAGACACTTTTTACATTTGCTCCCCTCTTGGGAAGTCCTTGCCCAAGAGGGGAGCACATTTCCATACGATGCTTTACATTTATCAACTAAGCATGGTAGAAGTGAAATAAATAGCTTTTAATGTTCAGTTTGTTGTAATGCCCCAGCAATGTTTACTTACCACTTTTGTAGCGCTCCCTCTGCTCGATCTTGAGTGTCAGGTAAAGGGTGCGGATAGGGAAGTAGACAGCCTGGGGGTACACTCGTCCCACCTAGCAGATAAAAGAGGGTCACAGATTACATTTCAAAGACTTCACCCTCAGGACGGCTAAGGAGTGAGAGGGGGAAGGCACACAGACGTAGAGGATGAGGAGATGGAGAGAGAGTGGAACAGAGATACTGTTTGTGTATGTGTGCCAGGGAGAGAGAGACAGATCATACAGATATAGTCAGAGACCTCTACTGTAACAGAGGGAGCGTTTGAAGCTTGAGTCAGGGGAGTTAGGAAAGTTTAAAACACATCATGGCTGAATTACAAAAGTGAATGTGACTGATCACGAAATTGCCCTCAATACTTCCAAGAAAAGTCACTGACAACACTGAAAGGCTCAATGGTTGGGACATAAGAGATTTCAAGTTTTAAACAGCAAATTCGGCTCAAACTTGGTGGAGTAGGCTTCCTTCGATAGGTAATGCATTGGGTAGATTTTGGGGCTACCTTTGGTCAGTGTCTCAGGTAGGATTGGGTTGCTACATGGTCTGGAGTTCAGCAGCCGAGCTAGATAATTTTTTGAACTGTATTAAAGAAACATTTATTTTTCTAAACCGAGAACTGAAATGAAATATTTATTTTTTTAGGACTGCACGCAACTGTACCAGCATACTTTCTATGTAAAGGCAAATTAACCTACGCTACAATCAAGTTCACACTTGTCACCCAATGACATAGGAATATATAACAGGGAGATGACGACATTACATACAAACATTGTAAAATAATCATCCTTTCAATGATAGAGGTAAAACCGACTTGGGACCGATGTGTATTTGTGTGTTTCGGCTATCACTGGCTGCACACAGTGAGTGCCTAAGGAAGAACCTAAGCTGTGACAAAGCTCTCTAAAATCCTGCACAGGCAAGACTAGAGATTTATTTTACAAAACTATAAGCAGGAGGTAACACAAGCTTTCCCCACGGCTTTTCTTTTTTTGAAAATTTCCAATGGGGATGGTTCTCAAGAAAGTTTTAAAAAATATATATAAATACTAATATTAGCTGTTGATAATGATCCAAATGTTGGATATACTCTAAATAAGTGGTCACAAAATATTTTATGTGCGAGATTGTCTGACAACTCTACTTTCTTCGTTTCCATGGTATACCCTTTGGTAGTTATGTAAATGAATATTAATACTTACAGAATTGATGACTAAAAAATACAAGAACAAAAGCAGGTAGTCGAAAAACAACTAAATAAGATCCCTTGAAATTCTAAGTGGGAGAAATCTGTGAGGCTGGCTTAAGGCCCATGGGATATTGCTGGTAGACCAAAAACCACAAGGTTCTTTTAGTTCTCTGAGTACAATTTCATAGGCTGCAAGTCCATAGCTACTTTATTCCTAGTCTATACGCCTGTAGGGCTGAAAGGGATACCTCTGAATCTCACCAAGACTGAGCTCAATACTATATATGGGATATCAAATCAAATTGTTCTCTTTCGTACTCCGAGGCTTAATGGATTTTAGACCTTCTAAGCTTTCTCAGTCTCTATCCAAATTCCTCTGACATCTATCAGGAGGACTATCAGCACAAATTGAGATTACACCAAAAGGCTAGCTCAACTTTAAAGTTACCAAGGGTGTGAATGGGCTGGCCGACGGCTTGCTAGAACTCATTTTAGTTTTCCTAATACTGGTATGGAAAAGAGCTGTTCTCAGCAGGTCTTGGGTTTGAGCAACTCGCAACTCTACATGGTCGGTCGGTCAACGGTGGTGTGCTATTAAGGCATCACCAAGGCAGGAGAGACTGCTGTAACAGGCTGTTGCTATTGGGGTTTCAGTCGGATGAAGATCAAAAAGTTAAGAACAAAAACTATTATTAAAATGAACTACATCTACAAAAACACTTACACCACTTTAAGTAATTTAACTATGAGGATATTTCAGCACAGACCTACAGCCTTTAACTGCTCTTTTGTGGCTAGTATGGTAAGAAGAGCCATCATAAACTCTATATGGGTTATTCACAAAACCACTGGTAAATTTGCAGATATGCATTAAACACCAATACCTGTTAAAGCGGCTACGAATATCTTTAAAACAGCCTCATTTTTCTTCTGAGAAATCATAAATAACCTTTAAGAGCAAACGAGACCATCAGTGCAAAGAAAGCTGTTTTTATATAGTTTTTCTTAATGCCTTTGGTCTGGTCGCACACCCAGTCCGATTTTCGGCTTGCGCATGCAGGCTCTATGGTCACATATTCGTATTGGTCGCATATTTCAGTATAGTGCAGCAACGTGTTTTGAGTAACCTATCCCTCCTCCAGGTAAGGGAAGGGGAGCCTTGTTTGAGACAATTATTTGTCGTCATAATGGCTGATAACGGGGCAGAACCATCAAAGAAAAAAAGAAAATTCAATGAAGAACAACTAAAAGGGAGAATGATAGACGGGCGGGAGGAGGGCGTTGCCTAGCAACGTGTAAACAACTTAATAGGAGTGAACTAGTCCTGCAGTGTTTACTCCTAAGTGAATGAACGGTACTAAAACAAAGTTTACTTTGCTTCATCATCATCAGATGACCATTATTCATCTGAAATAGTCATTATTTACAACAACATAAACACATTACCTCATAGTGATCCATACTGCCGTCTCTCGTGCATCGCTTTCTGTGAGGGCACGGAATCTTTCAGCTCCGTGAGAGTGGTCAGTGGCACTGCATCAACTCATTGCAATCAGGTGTGTGTGGCACTGACTGGCATTAGTTGGTGCAGTGTCACTAACCACTCTCACGGAGCAGAAGATTGCGTGCCCTCACACTTTCAACACAGACATGCACTATACTGCGTCCTAATCATTTGACACTCGCACGGCCGGCACGCGCTAGAAAACAGCTACACGAGAGCTGGCGTCGTAAAAATACTACCGCTTTTGTCCAAATGGGCCGCCAGTTGCCAAAGTAACACGTAGCCACTTTAAATCAAGTGAAACATTTTATGGAGTTTATTTTTAAGTTCACTATCAGGACATTTGCATAGCCTTTAAAAAAACAGTATTTTGCTAAATGTTACACTACTTTACCCTCTCTATCCCTCACATTTCTAAATGTCATATATTGCATATACAGTATAGTGAGTGATTGTGTAATTTCCATGGTTATCTTTTTAACACTCAATTCATTCAAGCAAAAAAGCAAACAAAATAACAAATGCTTAGCTAAATGAATGGCTAGGGTCAGGAATAAATGGAACAGGGAGTTTTACGTGGCAGCTAACAGCATCATTAAAGATGAAAGAGGAAATAAGGCAGATGAAGAAGAGGAAACCAGGGATCAGCTGGCTAATGGCAAGATAAGAAATGTCATATTTTGCCGAGGCCGAGGTGGGCCGAGGACGAACAGTAGACAAGGAGGAGGCTGCGAGTGCGTGTGGGGAGAGGTGTTGAGATTCTCTGTTAACTTGCGATTCATCTTCCCGTCTGGCCCCAGGCGCTCTTCTCCTCACCTTCATCAATATTTCAACATACGTTTTTTAAACATCCCGCCGCCGCAGAGAAACTCTAAATAATTCAGACAAGTGGCAGAGACAGAGTCTGCCATGCATTTGAATGGGGTTTTTCTTTACATAAAAAAGGGCATGGAGAGGAGGGTGTCAACCTTTTACCCTTCAGTTATTACAAGATGATAAGGCAGACCAAAGGAAAGAGTGGTGCTCCATAGATGAAAAATCTCTACAGACACCTATTCTATTCAGTTACATTCAAAGGACAGGCACTTGTTTACATGACTCAATTGTGACCAAGATCTCATAACTTTTAAAATTGTAACAACCATCTATCCTGTTCTAGTGTCCTTTAAAAAAAACCTACACCTAATAAGATAAAAACCTTATCTTAACAACCCACAATCAGTGTGTTCTACATTTATCTGCGTGCTAAAAAACAACAAAGACACTTTCCCTGATACTACAGCCATCTTTTACGCTACACAGTTTTAAAACCCTATCTCTTCCTTTTCTTCTCTTCATCCTCCTCCACCATTTCTCTCATATCCTCTCTACACAATATTCCTGCTCTGCTAAGAGGATGGCTGTTTGTTATAGCAGACTACTCTTTGAAGATCACCCTCTTCAAATTGTGCGGAAATAATACTCCATTAAGCAAAGCAAATTAGTCCTGGGTTTAATTACTAGCTCCGTTCCCGCGGTGCGGATGCGTACGATATTAACTTTATAATCATTTCTTGAACAAATCATTTAAAAACCAATTCACCGGAGAGTGGTGAAAGCCAATAAATTGCTATAAAAAGGGACAGTAAAAGAAACTGAATGCTTAATTTGGTAAATAGAAAGCATGAGAGAGGCCACTTTGGTGTGAATGCGGTTAATTTATCTTGATTAGAAAGACGTGCATGAGCACTAATGCTCACACAGCAGCCAGATGTGCTGCCCCGAATGGTTTAAAGAAGCCAAGAGAGAAACAAGTGATTGATGGGTGGCGCAAATATCCAGAAAATTAAACTGAGCAAGAACAAAAAAATAAAAGGCAACAAAGGAAGAGATGATTAGGAAATAATCTAAATGAAAATATTTTTTTTATGTAATCTAGATGAGAGGGTAAGAGGGTTTGTAGAGGTCTCACCTGGCTGATAAGGTTGAGCAGAGGTTTGCCTTCTGAACCAACCAGGCAGGTCAGGAGCTGTGGTATCCATGCCAACCACTGTATGGGCGGGACTCCGATGCAGTATTTGTCCACAGCGTCTGCCAGGGTGTTCTTGTCATCGAAGCTGAGTAGCCACAACACCTACAGATGAAAAATGAACACCAATAAGAGAGAGGAGGGGTGAGGAAGGTGAAGACAGGAAGAGACACAGGTACAAACAACACATTCAATACAATGCTTGGTTCATTTTGCCAAGATAGTCACATTCAATCATTTAAAAATAAAGTAACTACTGTAGGATACCAAGTAGTAAAAGGTAAGGTCTCTGTCATTAATCAGACCATTACTGCTTTCCAGGCTCTGTTCACAGCAGGAGGCGGCCTGGACAGCAAAAAAAGACTACATCTTGGCAATTCTTACTATGATCAAAGCTTTGCCAATGTGGAGGTGATCTCTCAACCATCAGGACTTAGCACAGTCAAACCCAGCTGGGCAGCACAATACCGGGGGGGGGGGGTCACCAGAAGAACATCTTATTAGAACCTAAAGCCTGTAGCAGCCATTATTAGAACAGATAATTATAGTTATACCTAATGCTAACAACACCGGACGTGACAAGACCAGACTTATTATTTATCCAGTCAGACACAGAGGAAAGCGGGTCTTTTGTTATCTTCAATCTAACTCTCCTGTGGGTCTTTGAAAGCAGAGATCCCGCAGGCAGTTTAGCACAGTTTTCACAATCTCTCAGCTCGCTCCAGTTCATTAATAAATAATAGAAAAAAATATTGAGTTTTTAATGAGGCCAAAGCTTTAAAAAAATAAAACAGTCTTGTTTTCTCTCATTTTGTGCTGTGATCTTCCAATTTAATTTTCTGCTGTGATCTTTCTATTTGATTTTGCGACTTTTTCAGATATTGAGCACAACCTGGCCTGAGTACAGTATGGCAGAGCACAGCAGACCTCTATATGCTCTCACCCATTATACAAGCCTGTAGAGGTCTTTCTGTGTTAACCTCTGGAGAGACTGGAGGGGCTGTATTGAGCGGCTTGGTGTGTGTCTGTGTAAGACGGTGGGGATGCTTGTTAGCAAGGAGTTCTTTTCTTTAGCGCCCCACTCAGGGCTTACCCAACTGGTAAGTATGGTAGCATTGGTCTCGCTGTCAGAAAGGTCAGCCCATGAAGAGGGTCATGAGATTGGAGTACCAGGGGAGGCCATTAGTCTGTTAGCTGCCGATGCCAGAGGATGGCCTTCATTCCACCATCGATCTACCATGGGAACCATTCCACACTGTCTCACCGCTGGACTATAATCGATCAAATTACTACTCTGTTTGTTACTGTGGCAGAGTCTTATATGGGTTGAAAAAAACTTGTTCTTATCAGCACAAATAATGTATGGGCTGGAAAGGGTCAGGGAAACTTGGTTATTCAAGGTGACGCTTTCTGATAAATTGAGGCTTCTGGTTTGATTGAAATGGGTAATATAGAATAATTCTACTTGTATATTGTTACCCCCCAAAATGAATAAAGAATAAAAACTTTTAAAAAATCAGGGGTAAGGTGCAGAAGTGCCTGCTGATAAGCTATCAAAGCAAAAGATATATACAAATAAGAATACATTCCCAATCATGAATCCTTAAAAATGTAAGACATGAGATAAACAAAAAGTTGCTGCTATTAGCATTTCACAAGAAGTCTTCACAATTTCCAACCACATGTGAACATGGATAATCACACAAAAGGCGTCTTTCCCTCGTCCCTACTCACCTTTGCTAGGTATTTGCGTGACTTGCTCTCATTTTGGTGGCGGCAGGCGTGGAGGTAGCAGGTAATGGCGGAGACTCCCAAGTGGAGCTGACGGTCCTTGACAAAGATATTCTCCAGGTAGTCACCCCACATTGCCCAGGCCTTCACCAGGACATCGTGCATCTGTACCGCTGCTGAAAAGGCCTTGTTGGCTTCCTCTGACCTGGAACAAGAAAAGGGTAGGAAAGGTTAAGTACATTAGAGAGTGAGGAATGGACTGAGAATGACAGAGTTATGATGAGTAAAGGGGGGAAACTGGAGAAGAAGTGGGATGGTGTGAACGGGAAGTCAAAAGGAAAAACAAAGATACTAAATAAGAAAGAACACTGAAGAGGGGAGGGAGGATTGAAAGAGATTGATGCAATACTTGTGCGGAGACGGGGGCTTTAAGGAGCAGACGAAAAAAAGGAGAAAGATGGAGTGTGCAAGAAAACAGATTACGATGATCATATTTTGAATTATGTACTACACATCAACAGACACCATATTTCATTTGCTGTAATCTTCAAGGCCTTTCCCCTCAACATTAAAGTGTAAGCATTTAACCCAGCATGAATTAATGTCACCAAGGGTGCAGGCGTTTTGCCATGTTGTAATACGAGTTGAACATAAGCCTATCACACTGTGCAGATCAATCCATTTAATGCTGGCTGACATATGAGCTTAATATCTTCCTGTTTCATCAGTAATGACAGGGCGGCAGCAAGGTAAAAACCCCAGCGTAATGGCTATATTTATCCGTACACAAATACACTGACCGTGAAGAGCATTGCTACAGCTTAGAAAAATCTGCAGGCTGATAAACTTGAGAATCCTTGAGGACTTTTTATCCTTGTACTGCAATCTGGCAGTCACACTTTGAGTATTCGATTTCCAAACTGCTAAATAGCAGGCAAATAAATAGACAGGTGATATTTGGCAGGGCCCCTGCATTTTGGCTGCACAGTTTACGCTGACAAGAAAATATATTGTGAATCATCAGCTGTTTTCACCATGCGAAGCAGCTTCTAACCACCTTGTTGGCACACAGTCTGAATCATTTTTACACACCTTTCAGCCTTTGATTAATAAATAAAATAAAATAAAAGAGGCGCGGCGAGACGCACTACCCTGCAGTCAAAAAGGAATAAGGCCTGTCAATAAAAAAGCCTTACCGAGCTACAGTTGGTAAATGGACCTCCATTTTGGGAGTGCTTCCAAAATTACTCCCCCAACTTACTTGCAGTGAAATGTCTCCCAAGCCAATCAATTAAAATGTGTTATTATAAAAGGCATTTTGGCATGTGATTAAGAAATGGGAGCTTGATTGCTATGGGAGTCAGAGCCGAGGACCCTCCAGTAATACTTAATGGGGTTGCCTCAGTCACTTTGCCGGTGTTAAAGTACATTAACAGTTTCTACTACCCCGCTCAACAGGAGCACAGGCACCCAACAGACTGTCAAATCTCTGACAGCCGTTTAATTGAATGATCCCAAAATCCTCAGCACATGCACATACACACACACACACACACACACACACACAAAAAAGACTCTCTCAACCCCTAACCTCCCATGCTACTGTTAATTCTCCCCCGGTATAGGGGAAACTTAATGATTGCAATAAACCCATGCTGAGGTGCAGGGAAGTTCTGCTGATCCCAGAGATTTCAGCAAATTGCCTCAAGTTAATTATTGAGCTGCATATACATTTAATAAGCCCTTCTCAATTTGTCTTTCACCCCTCAGGACGCCATGTCACGTCAAAGATGACGGGTGAAAAAGGGGCCGCTGAAGTGGAACGGGTGTGGCTGTGGGTGTCTAGTAGAGCAGGGAGAGAGCAGTCATATGTTCCACAAGCAATTCCTGCAGTAACAAACTGATGACAGGGATATAAAGCAACATCTGAGCCACGTCATAGGAGTAACCTAGTAATGTGATCTTGGAGGACCGTCAGCTTGAGGAGAGTATTGCAGATAAAATATGAAAACCATGCATAGTTAAGGGACCAATCACACCATTCGAGCATAATGTGATAATGAACGAAGGGATGACAGTGACAGAGAGGAACGGACATTTAAATTGCAAAAAAAAACAAGAAGAGAAAAAGGTGAAAGAAGAACATCTACAGTTGGCTACAAACTAGAAATAATTTTTTAAAAGCTGGAAAGGTATTCAAAGATGAGAGAGCCAGAGCACTGACGGACATACTTGTTGATTTGAGCCAGGAACATGCCCTTCAGAGCGTAGAACTCAGCCGTCATCTCCTTGGTGAAGTACTTCAGGTTGGTGGACTCGATCACTTCCAAACCCTAAACAGAGAGGGAAGTTAACAACACAGGTTTAACTTCAAACTAAATTGCGGAACAGAAACTTTCAACTATGCTATCGAATCGCGAAGAGGCTACAACGATGTTAGGTTTTAGACAGGGCAATAATTACACCTGATAAACAAACAAACTGCTCGGTGTTCATTAAGAAGTAAGAAAAGAGGTGTTGAGGGAAATAAACTTCCATTATGGTGAGCCTCTGATTAGGTGTCCCCTATGTACTGCTGTGACAAACGATGTGTAGCGGGAGAGAGAGAGAGAGAAAGAGGAGATGAGTTAGAGAGAAAGAAAGAATGAGAAAACAGTGTCTACTGGCACTTTTAATGACTAGCGGTTTGCTCAACTGCTTCTATTAATCAGAGTACTCCATGGTCTTAAGAGCAAGCTCCTGAGTTATACTCTTATAAATCTCTCTGCTACAACTTGCCCCTAGAGACATCCAAAACACTTTTTTTTTCTTACCACCTTCTCCACTCAAATTACCAACAACTTTGCCTCCAACTACTTCTAATAGAAATCAAGCCAAATACTTAAATCAAACTAAATGCATCAAATGTGTTGTTCTTCAGCAGAAGCAGGTTTATTCTTTCAATTGGAGCATGCATTACCACGGTCCAGGTCCTGATAACTTGCAACTGTGCAGGTGTTTTGTGTAATGTTTTCACCCCAAATAATCATTTTTGCTATTTCAAATGAGAGATAATAACGTTTAAATATATTTTGTGTGTTACAAGGTGCAATCAAACATTATGTATTTGCTAATATTAAAATCAAGAATGATTTTGAACATGGCAAACACTCATTAACACACTGACATTTGCAATGTACTATTAATTACGGGCTGAGTTCTACTAAACAACCCTGGGGCTCAAATGTACTGAGATTATACCAATTAAGTGTGTGTGTTGTACCCAATACCCAATTGCAAGATTGACTTCACTGAGGAATATTTTCTTAGGGGCAGAACAAGAGGTCATGTTGATGCTTATATTTTTAATTAGTGCATAGGTCAAATAAATATGTAATAATATTGATTTTCACATTTGAAAGTATTGGAGATAAGGCTGCATGCCATCTTACCTGCATACACTCATTCTTGCCCATGACGCCAGCCAGCTGCAAATAACATTTGACCTGCTGTCTGATCTTCTGGAAGCAGTCAACAATAGGCACTGTGGGGATGGTATGGATACGACTCAGTATGTCCAGAGCCACATTCACCAAACCCTGAGGAAACAATAGTGTGGTGTTTTTTCACAAATACAAGTAAGAAGGTTGAGGGAAACTTAGAAAAATAAATGTCGAACATAGATGTTTGATTCATAAGCCTACACCAGTACCTGTTTGCGTCCTATCTTGCCGTACTGAATGATAGCAGAAGCCGAGGCGTGAACTCCCAACATGGCATTGTTGTTGTTTGGATCATGCTGTGTGTTTGTCTCGTACGCCGTCACTATGGCTGTGAACAGAGATAGAATGGTAATGAACATGGCTTTACCATTTATACAAGTGCAATAATTGAAGAAGCAAGCAAAATAAAGAGGAAAACTTATCAGTCTAAACTTTTGGGATCTTTTAGCACTCAGAAAGCTCAGCTGTCATAATGCAGAGGAGGGCCCTGGGCTCCTTCACTGTATTGAACAGTAAATGGACCATGACCATGAATTTCGTCAAGAAAATTCCATTTCACTTAAACATAAGTTTGAAGGCTGTCACGTATAAATGAAGGGGATTTTATTGGCATGGTGCTGCAGAGCCAGTGCTATCAATATTGCAGTGTCTCGCAGTGCGAGTCGGGGGCTCAACTTGCTTGAGACATCACATTTTGCAGTGGATACCTCCCTGAATGGTTTCAAAGTCACCGCTGGAGAGAGCTGAACACTGAGTCAGGTAAATATGCATGTGTGTGGGTGAGTGTGTGTGTGTGTGTGTGTGAGTGCGTGCGTGTGCATACGAGTGAGTGAGTGAGTGAGTGAGTGAGTGAGTGAGTGAGTGAGTTACGTCCTGCAGTGAGAGAGTGCCTTAATGAGCTAGCTAACATTTTGAAATATACATAGAGCCTGATTGTGTTTTTCACATCCACGTATTTCAAAGAAGAGCCTTTCCTGGAGATAACAGAAACCCATGCAGCAGTGTCACCCCACACATAAAATGTGTATGCATGTAAACATGAATACATGTTTCAATATGGCTGGTGGTAAGCTCCACAGTTTGTACTAGGTCTGTCAGAGTGTGCGTCTTACCTTGGTAGTGGTGCTGGCGCCACATAAAGATGCTGCTCCAGTGGGACAGGTCATCAGAAACAATGGGCAGTCGGTTCCTCCATGTTTTCACCACAGTCTTCATGTCGTGGAGGCTGGTGTTGCGGCCCAGGTTAGCTGGCTGAAGCCCCGCATTGATTTGGGCCGCTTCTTGTAGCTCAATGATCTGCTGTGCCGCCTGGGGAGAAATAATTAACTTAAAATCTGCTCTTGACCTTTTTGTATTTTCCATTAAGTATCAGGTGTATCTGGACCACACTCACTTGAAACGTATTGTAAACTGTAATGGCGCAAGAAAGGTGGCAGATCTGAAGCAGCAGCAAAATGGCTTCTCATGTTTGCAATGGCTCACTCTTTTTTTTTTTTACGGTTAACATTTTGTGTTCCCAGGCCTGCTCTAAAGTGAGTGTGCTTCAAAGACTTGGTCCAGGCCGTATGACCAGCTGCATCTAATCTTGTTAATATTCTGTCTAAACATCTCAACAAATGTAAGCCACTAGCCAAATTTCCTGCTTAGTTTGCACTGCATGGTGTCCATCTGCCGTCAACTAGTGTCTGTTGTTTTCAAATTTGAGAAATGGATGTTTTCTTTTCATGATCTGTTGATACGACTGAATAAACTTTGCTTAAGGGTGTCTTGACATGCATAGTGAGTATTTCATTAGTCGTTAGTCTCAAGTTATTTCTTGTGTTCTAAAATAATCAGATTGAAATACTAGTAGAAGAAACTTCAGGTCAGCCAGATAAGGAAAATTTCACAAGAACAATAAATAAATGAATAAATTATTGTTGCATTACATAGAGAATGCAGCAATATTTTTTTCATGCCACCAAAATCTTTCAGGGAGAATCATTATGTCTTCTTTCATTACTTCAATAGCTTATCTGCTCCGATATGGCACAGAAAAAAGGACAGGGAGATGTGAAAATGAGAAAGGAAAAATCAGGGGGCTTCCATCTCATTCTGTGAAAAGAACCCTCATCGATTGGCCCAAAGCTGCTCTGTTAACACATAATCAATCATTCCATTATAGCTACTCATCAATCAATATTAATGCCAACCCCTCATAATCCATAGTGTGGGTGATAATCCATTGATCGCCAGTCACCACTAAGAGCTGGGATTTGATGATAACTTGATTCAAATGGTATTTGAACCTTTCTGTATTTGCAAAGTCTGGTCTTCTCATTCTCCAGGGCTCATGGAGTCGGGAATATGAGATATAGAGCTTGGAAATGGAGACTTACAACAGGCCGCTTGGCTGGGTAGAAGAATAAATAGCTTGTTTTCCCTTGGCTAGGGTAAATAATTGGACTGCACATATGCGAGAACACGCACACCAAAAAACACACGCATACACAAAACAACAAAGAATGTAGTCGGCCAATTCAAGTACCCCTTTTGAAAAGATAAATGTAGTGAATCCGCGCTGTGCCGAAAACGTACACCCCCCCCCCCACTGATATCAAATCTCCCAAAACAAAATAAATTAGACAATACAATATTTCTCACAATTATCTGTTAATATCATCTGATGGCCCATTTTTAACCTTCATTCAGACCGTCCCATTCATCATGTAAATGTAATTCTGCAGCAGGTGTTTAATCAAATGGTATCTGATGGCAGGGAAGTAATTACAGCCATTCTAAACTAACTCTCTTTCTTCCCTCTCTTTCTCCTTGTGTCCTCCCCTTTTCAGTCCACTCTCTTACCTTTTTCAATATTCCATCGCCTTAGTCCCCCTTCTTTTCTCATTCTCCTTTTTCGTCTTTGCCCCGTCTATTGTAATCTCTAGCGGTTGAATCCAAGAGGCTTACAGTTTGTTTTTTTAAATCCATCTCAATTTTTCAAAATACAGTGAGAGAGGAAGATAGCAGGCCATTATCAGCTTTACTCGACATCACAACATCTTAGGGCTACTGACAGGCATCTCTTCAAGTGCTTATCACAAATAACGGAGTTCCCTGCACAACTCCTCCTGGATTCAGCACTGCTGCGTCAGTCTAAATTGAGCCTTTCATCATAAAGAAACTCCTGCATTTTGTATACAGACCTGAAGCAGCGGCGTGTGCACGTGGGAGACAATGTGAGGTAGCCTCCTCCACTCGCGGATGGCCAGGCTGGAGGCCATCTCCACCAGCCGCTCTATGAAGTTGAGCTGCTGCTCCTCTGGGTGGCATATGGCCAGGTAGCCACGGTGCATGTTCACCTTCCACGCCATCTCCTTAGGACAGCTCAGCTCCACCTTCAATGTCATTTAAAAAAAAAAAGTCAGTCAATCATTTTCCATACATAAAAACAAATTTATAGAGCAAAAGACTTATGCTACAATTTAATTTCTAAATAGTGTAATATACACATTATATCATTTTTGAAGAAGAAGAAGATTCCAATTCCATTCATGCTTTTCAGATGAAGATAGAGGGAAACTAACAAAACTCCCATTTCAAACAAAAGAACAATTTGATTTCTGCATGGAAAATAACACTTTGCACAGTTTTGTGAACAGCTTACTGACGGACAGTATATGTTAGAAATACTAATATGAATTAGTGAACTTCTGTGTGTTTCCGTATTATATCAAGTGGAATAGAACACACTTCTTTAAGCGTTAGGAGTATAGCAGTTGTAATTAATTGTAAACATCTGGGGGGAGAAGGCTTTCCTTTTATAATTTAGTACTTGGACAAATACACAACAACACCGTTTCCAATTCATTTTCTGAATGGTTTCAGCAGGACTTTTGTACTAATGACTAATCCACTTGACGAGTCTGACACAGAGGTGGAGGAGAGGAAAGGGCCCTGCTATCGATTAAAACGCTGAGTGCATTAACACTGAGCAAACAATAGCCCGGGGAAGCCTGCTACATCGTCGTGTGTTTATAAGTGAGCAGGAGAAAGACAGAATGATAGAAGGCCAAGAAGAGGAGGAGCAAAAAGAGCAAGAGAATGAGAAAGCCTTGGTGTGTATTTGGGCGAGCTCTTCTGATGTGGGAGAAAATTACAGTGATCGGTCAAAGCGCACTTATCAGGGGTGACACTTGATGAATATCCTGGAGACAGGACCGCCCTTATCAAGAGCCAGCTTTAATTGAAAGCGGGGACATTTGGACTTCCCCCTCGGAGGTGGTTAGCGGTGGGCAGGCAGGATACTGAAAACCTTGCTCCTCTCCTCCACTATAAAACAAATCACCCTGCAGCAGATGCCTGGGTAATTATTCACGTACGCAGCTGTCGTAAATATTTGTCCCTAAACCAGAGCTGCAGAGCGCGGGATGAAGAGATGGAGGTGGAATTAGAAAGGTTAGTAATTACCAAAAGAAAACCAAAGTAAAGAAGCAAAGTTAGAGAAGTAAGAAACAAAAAGAACGAGAATTGGAATGGCTACACAGAGGAGGGAAGGAATGAACTACAGAGGAAGGGATATAGCGGAGTGGGGGCCACCATCCAGACCATTTAATTAGGTGTCACCTTAGGACCGAGCAGCTCAATGGATTAGTTCCAAGTCTCCTTGAAAGAGCAAAGCAGGAGTATTTGTTATACGTCAGGTACTATCACGCGTTCGCCACCCGTCTACACTTTGTTTCAGGAAACATGAGGCCAATAAATTAGCAGGCCAAGCAGCTGAACTGCATTTTCACACAGATTTACGGACAGTTCTCTCATTCTCCCCAGGGGGCTGTGGGGTTGTGCAGGGGGCCGTTCAGTCCCAATATCAAGTTACTGTACTTTCACACTGACCTGAAGCCTGGGCTGATTATACAACACTGTACCGGAAGCCATCAACCGAAAAAAGAAAAAAAAAAGTACAGGCAGGCTTCTGGTTCAGTGGGTTCAAGCCTGGAGGCTCCTCTGTGCCTGTGATTGTGTTAGTGAGAACTTGCGGTTAAAGTGTCTGTTTTCTGTAACACTATTAGGGGTCATTACAACCTTTGGGAGACAGTGAGAGTGAACCTACAGTATGTGTGGCTGTGTGTAGAAAATCCATACATGAAAACATTCTCAGATGGTGACAGCACACTCCTCACCTGTACCAGAGCCTCCTTCATGGCTGCCCAATTGGACACCCTCCAAGCACACTCCAGCATGAGATAAGGGTTTGAGTGGCCTTTAGATTGGCCGTATTCAGTCAACGGTTCCCACTGGTTCAATTCCTTAGAACAGCTGGATATGAAGAAAAGGGACATGGAAAATGTGAGCCAAACTTTACACATCCTCTTAAATGTTTTACAGCTTTGCTAATGGAGAATTTAGCGATAAAATGTGTCCTTTATTAGTTCACAGTGGGTCATTTGGAGTTGTCCCTTTGGGAAGTCTGCTTGGCTTTAAAAAATGCCTTGGTCTTTTAAAAATACCTTTAGGGTTTTTAACATTTGCATGGATTTGTATAGTATTCTTCATGCTGTTTTTTTAAATGTATTTTGAAATCATAATTTGATTTTTATGTTGGTCTGTTCTAGACACATACACACAACATCCTCTGCATGTTTGGCCACCCAGGAGAAGAATCCCTAAAAATCCACTATTTCTTTGTTTTCTGTTGGCTGTCTTGATATGTAAAGCAGACTCAGTGCTCTGGAATAACAGATTTTTTTCTTTACCGTATCCAGTGGTCCTCCCAGAGCTGGTACTCAGGGAAGATGGCTGGGGAGACGTTGCTCCTCTCATGATCTTTCCTAGCCTTCTCCATTGCTTTCTCGTAGCTTTCTTGGGCCTGAACAGACATATCACATTTGTGTACAAACTTTTTGAGGCAAAACAATTATTGCTTGTGTTATTAATGTGGTGGTGCCACTTTTTTTCTGTTTCATTTTTTAAACAGGATGGGCAAAATATGAAAAAAAAATATATATATATTTATGTACATATATAAATCTTTTCTCTCACCTGTTCAAAGAAGCCATGCTGCTCATAGGCAATAGCTGTAGCAGTCTCAGGAAACTTGCACCTCTTCTGCCAGAGGCCGGCCCACATGTCCTCCTCTTGGAGCAAAGAGTAGAGCTCTGCTAAAGAATCCAAAATCTCCTAGAACAAAGTAGAACCAAATGTGGATGGCAGCAGAACACATTTGATCGTTTGTGGTGAATTGTACGAGAGCAGCTTTGCTAATGATTCTAGTTCAAACTGGATAAAAGGCAGATTTGTCAGCTCTAAACATGAGGCTGCCACAAGCACTTCTCCGGATCCTCAAATGGGGAACGAAGGACATGTAAAAAAGAACAGTTGCAGGTTTTAAGAGGCAAACCCTAATAGGAATAATAATATCAATATTTAATATTTTCTTCAATCCGTTGTCGTCTATTCTGAGGATTCCATTTTCAGACAACTACATTCCCGGAGAAAACATTACATCGTATCAAGATTGTCAAGTTATTAAATATGGACTGTTCTAACTATGCAGAATAGAAAAAGTATTCGATCGTTCCAATACAAACAAATACTGCCAAATCAAAATGTATTACCTGTTGAGGTGGTGTGATGCTCTCCTGCTCGTAGAACTCTGTGCTCTGCTTGGGCTTGCTGTGCAGACTGAGGCCCTTTTCAAAGGCCTGCTGCTCCAGCATTAGAGTGGATCGTAGCCACAGGTTGTGCGTCTTGCCCAAGTACTTTAGCACACTGGGGCGGATTGGAATAGGAGGCACACACTGGGACATGGCTTCCACAAAGCAGTTTAGGGCACTGGGCTGGCAGTCCCTCTGGGCCTGGTGGCTACCACTGCACATGAATGGACTCATTTCTCCTGACAAAGCCTAGAGAGGTGGGGGGATAAAGTTCATCACTTTAGCAAAACAGAAATGATACGTCATATTGATAAATTCATTCGGTTGTATATAAATGATGCAACATGATGCCCTTTTCCAATCAAAGAGTGCTTTTAAGAAACAGGAAAAGAGATATAAGAGAAAATATGTAGGTTGATTGGGAATGTTCTTGATCTCATATAGAAATGAGCGAGGTGTTTTAGTAAGCAGTTGAAAGATTGATATTTTTAATACAAATGTTTACTAATAGTCAATAGTTAGTTCAATTAATGAAAGTGATTACAACAATATAACCCAGCCATACTCCCAAAGTTCCAATTAATGCAAACTTATACCATTATTTAAGGTAATGCAAAAATTGCGGGGAAAGATGAAGTGCAATCAGAGCTTCTAAGACGTTGGAATTTGAGCGTGACCATGCAGTAAGTGCTCTGATAATCATGAATGACACACACTCAGAAATAAATGATGTATTTGTAATGGATATAATTTTCGCTGCCCATTGACAGCATGGAATAATTAATGCCTTGATGATGGTCATTTTAATTAGGCTTGTGGTGGAGAAGGCCAGTGTGTGAAGAAAAGTGAATTTCTTCCTAAGAATAAGTTAAATAAAAGAAGTCATTTCCCATGTAATAATCCGCCCGGAGATATGAAGCCCGAGAAGCAGTAATCACTCTATTTCACCATAAATTGGTATAGTCTAACAGTGGCATGAAACGCAGAGCTGAGGCACACATCAGATTAAACACATGTGACATTATTTTTGACTTCATGTCTATCACAGAATCAAAACATAATTTTGAAGCCATCTTTATTGACAGCTTTTTTAAATGTTTAAGAGCTCAATCACTTCAAATCAAGGCCTTTCAACGAGTCTCAAAATACTCTATTTGCATCGGGTTGTTAAACTCATTACAGCTTTTCCCCTCAGCTTTCCCGTTTCCATATTTAGCTTGATAGCAACCGTCCTCATTAAGTGGAATTGCAAATTTTGGGACATGAATGGAATGGCCAAGGTCAGAGTTACTGTCTGTCTGCTAACGTCACTGATAAGATACAGAAAATGATAAAAGGAGAGGATGTGTGTGAAGCTGCACATAATGAGAACAAATATGCAATGTGTGCAAGTCCAAAAATACCAGGGATGGACTTTCCAACCAAGAGCAGCATTTTGGATTTTTAAAAGTAGTGGGAAAAAACCACACAGTATGCAGGCTGTGTCATGCATAGGTAAAATATTTTGGCAATACCCTATATGCAAAACTAGGTAACACTTTACAATAAGGGTACATTAATTAACTGTTGATTAATGCTTAGTTATTAACGGTTAATTAATGCTTGACATTTACTATGCTCAGTTAACTTATGCTTCGTTAACATTAACTAAGCATATCAGTTGGTTAATGCTTAGTTATTGCTTATCAAGCATAACCTAAGCATTTATTAACGGCTACTTACTGATGAGTTAATGCTAAGTATGCATTAAATAAGCAATAACTAACAGTTAATTTATGTACCCTTATTGTAAAGTGTTACCCAAAACTACAGTTTCCATCATTGAATATTCACATCATTTGAAAATGATACCAAGCAAAACTACAATCTATTGTATAGACACAGGTGAAGTTAGCTAGCTCTGTGCTTCTCTGCATGTAACTGGACAGAGGCCAGTAGATAACACTTACATGCTGCTGCCTGTCAGAGAGGATCTTCCAGAGGCGAGGGAAGAGCTGAACCCAGGTCCTTTCAGCCAGCGGTGTTGAGATGTGACAAAGCTGGACCAGAGCGTTTAGAAGTGCCCCCGTCTAACACAAGAGCAGAGAGAAATGACAGCTGCTGGCTCAGCAAGGCAACCACTTCTTAATCCATGTCGCTGGGACATAAGACTGCAGCTGATTTACTATCCTACTGTTCATTGTTTTCCACCGATATCTCAGGTGGAAATCAGTTCCTTATTCTATAACCAGAATTAAAATGAGCAGATCTTTGGATCGAGAACTTATATAAACAAATAAAAAATATATCCAATAGCTCACATATCTCAAGCATTGCATTCTTTAATATTACCAGTAGAAGCTAATGGTTAATTTTGATATTTCTAAACATGATAGTTAGGTTTATCATTCAACTGTAGCTTTGTCAAAATCCGATCTGTTTCATCAACCCATCACAGTGAATGCCGGTTCCTGAAGGATAAAACGTACCTTGACCTCCCGTAGTGAGTCAAGAAACTTGTCGTGGCGGTTTGTAAGCATGTGTAGTTGGTTGCCTGCATCTCTCTCCGTCTGATCCTTACTTTTGGGGATGGCTGTCTGGTCACCCGGTGCTAACTCTATGTCTATCTCCACGTCCTGACAGAAACCACAAGAGAAGAGAAGATGAACAACTGTATTTTTGGAGAGCTTTGACACCTTCTGCATATTGGATACGATGCGGTTTTGAATTTGGCATTTAATAACATTAAGCATATAGAGTTTCTAGGATGAAAACAGACACAATCACAATTTTCTTTTTTTAACCATAGGTCAAATGACAAAGCTTTAATTTTTTCTCTGGAAAACAGTTATGCAACACATCTCTAATGGGATAATGTGCTAAGTTATGTGTGAGAACATGTCTCTGTGTGTGTGTGTGTGTGTGTGTGTGTGTGTGTGTGTGTGTGTGTGTGTGTGTGTGTGTGTGTGTGTCCCACCTCCTCCTTGGTCTCACTGTTCTCCCTCTCACGCGGCTCCTGCTTGACATGCGTTGCCATGGCGAAGGCGGCGCGGTCATGGCTGTCAGCCAGGTTGATGACGTTGGTGATAGACGGCAGCATGGATCCCTGGCAGCTGGTGCCAATGATGGTGTTTCGTTCACACACGGCCAACAGCAGCTAACAAGCACACACACATAAACAGAGACCAACAGGTGAAAATTGAAAAAAAAGAAGATCAGAGATAGTACATTACATAACAAATACGGAGAAAAAACAAATACAAAAGGCTTGTTTTATGAGTCAACAATACATTATTCTGAATGCTGGATAAAGGGCTTAAAACAGCAAATCCCCAGGGAGCACTGTGTTTACCTCTATGCACTGTTTGATCCAGAAGTGGCTGCCCATGGCCTCCCAGTTTTGAGAGCAGCAGATGTACAGCAGCCTCTCATAGACACGGCGCTTCATGGAGGTGTCAAACACCTCAAAGAACTTGGCTCTGATCAGCGGCTGAGGGCAGCGGAGGCCTGAGAGAAAGGCTGGCTCCAACTTGGATGTGATGTCACTCCCGGAAAGGCTCTCATCCCTGAAAAAATGTGATGGACAAAACATTTATTCGAAAGAGCTTGCGTGCTGGCTCTTACCCACTTTACTTGCATGATTCATAAGGCCAACATACTGGCATTTTCTTTAAAATTTAATTCACTTGGAGCATCTGCTGTAATGGAACGCAGTCACGACACTGATGCAAGAGCCAAAACAACAGTACGACAATTTAGAAAACAAAGTCACAATATCTAATGTACACACTAAAATACAGAACAATGGGAGCACCTGTATACTGCAAAAATCCACTTATGAAGTTTATGATTTTCCATTTTCGTATGTCAGAGATAATACAGAGATATATACAGTATGTGCCGATTCAACATTACATATAGGTCAATAAATCGTGTTGCTTGAGTCATTTGAGTAGGAGAATTCCTCTATTCAAATGATATGTTGTGTATTACATCTTTCAAATCTGTCAGAAGAAATAAACAGATTATTCTGTTAACTGTAAAAAATGATCCAAAGAAAGTCATTTATATTTACAGCTGGTATTTTTGTGTGACTGTTGACAAAATGACATATTAATAACTAGCAGAACACACTTTAACCAATCTGGCTTTTAAAGGGTTATTTACAAATATGGCAGCCAAGTAGGACTCCAAACATATTACAAGCACAAAAAGTAACGTCTTGGCATAACATTCAAGTGCCAGCATGTTTAAACAGCCGTGTCTAATACTGAGGATCACTGAAGTGTGAGGAGATGGCAGTTAACACTGAATATTGAGTGATATTATGTGTATTTCATGTGGAGACTACGGCAGTTGTAAAGCACTAATGGTCATATGTTAAAACACTTAAATAACAAATATCATCCTTTCGACATCATCCTGCTGCACTGAATGGGCCTAAGGGCATGATTCACATAACAGAGAGAGAGAGGGGAAGTGGAATACAAGTGACAACAAAGGCACGACTACCACAGCTGCATATTGCCCCTATTTGGGCAATTCCATTTACATTGTTCTTCTCGCACAGCTGCTTTTATCATCCCATTATCATAACTTGCTGTCCATCAAGGCTTTACTGCTTGTTACAATCTTTTGAGG